>NW_026712383.1:11746953-11855065 GCF_030504385.1 Musca domestica | reverse complement strand
ACAGGCCAACGACTTGACGTATCATAACAAAAAGAAACGACCAGTTAAGGATTATATTCCCGGACAATTAATTTATGTAAGCAACAACAAAAGATTAGGAACGAAACTAAGCGACCGTTACAAAGAGGAAATAGTTAAGGAAAACCGGAATACCACCGTTTTGACCGAAAGCGGAAGGGTGATTCACAAAAGCCATATTAGAAATTAATAAAATCCTAAATTTTACAGATTGTTTCCTGGAAACACCCTGGCTGACTTCAGCATCCTCGACTACTCGAACTCAAGACTCATTTCAATTCATAATGGAATAGCAAGGAAACAGAACGGGACATTTAAAGTAATTCATTCAATAGATCTTGAACAGTATGAAAACCTCACTCGTGAAACCGAACACATTCTAGACAAATTCGTGAACCTAGACCATCCTCTCCGTCCATTTATGAAGCAACAATTAATTGACATCAATGGACTATTAGACCGTCTGATGCCGCACAGAGAGAAAAGATCGATAGACTTCATAGGAAGTGCTTGGAAGTGGATTGCAGGCAGTCCAGATAGTCATGATTTTCAGATCCTAGAACAGAAAATTGGCAAAATTTGGAAAATAACAATAGACAGCTGATAATAAACCAATTAATTTCGGAAAGAATAACCGAAATAACTAATAAGACGAATGAAATAATAAAAAGGGAAGGGTGGAACGATAAAGTAGTATCCAAAATCGAAAGAAACTTAATTTTATTGAAAAAAGAGTTACAAAACGTAGAGTTTGCAATACAGTGGGCTAAAGCTAATATCGTCAATTCATTTCTGCTTTCTAAAATCGAAATCGATCAAATAAACACTGTTTTTGAAAAATATAATATTCCTACTTATTCGATAGATGAACTATTAACTTTTGGATCCGTAAAAATTGTTACAAATAAACGAGAAATTTTGTACATCCTTAGTATCCCTGTAACTCAAGAAGAAGTTTGTAAAGTATATTTCATAAAACCTATAAAAACTGGAGATGTAATTGATAAAATTGAATACGAAAAAATTTTTGGAATGTAATAAAGAATTATTTGGAATAAAAACAGAATGTAAAAGTAATTACGACATAACAATTTGTAATAGAGATAAGCTTATTTCATTAAGAAATGATAATTGTATAACTAATTTGTTCAAAAGTAGAGTAGGGAAATGCACCCAAATAAACAACGAACACATACCAACAATTGAAGAAATCGGATCGGACTTGCTCTTGCTGAACCAATATCAAGGCGCTATCAGTGTAGACAACGAGCAGATTTTTTTAAACGGGACTTATCTCATCAACATTTCAACGTCACTATAAGAATCGATGGCCACAGTTACAGTTCAAGAGGAATAAGTGCCAATAAACCTCTTCCCGCCTTTTTGCAACCAAAGGTCCAAAAGACAAATTAGAAGAAGTAATATCATTGGAGCTGCTTAAACAGTTGAACGTAAAGAACATCGAACGAATACGATCTATGGAAACCAAAGGTACCTTAGCAGTCGGCATCGGTTGTGTTTCTGCAATAATCCTTACAACTATAACAATAATATCACTGAGAAGAAAATATGCAAAAAACTCCGAAAATAATAATCTGAAAATCGAAGATGCCCCAGGAGATGAAATAGAGATTGCGGAAGTAAATTTACCTACAACTTCGAAAGAAACTAAAACATCCAGCATTTACAATATTCATTCATTTTGAACAATCGGGACGATTGTATTTAAGAGGGGAGGAGTTAACACCAGACATATTCAAATTCAACATTAGCAACCCAAAGAATTCATCAACCAAAGTATAAGCGTGTCATTTTGCTGACACTGCAGTTCCCACCGAAACACTGACAACAACATCCAACAGGCAGACAGCAACATTCCATCGCCAACACGAGCAGGTGTCCAGTATCATCTGGGTGCATGAATCCAAAGTATAAGTTAGGGTAGTTTTATTTCATTATTCACTTTGTAGTCCGGAACCTTAACCAATAAAGACGTGATTGCTTGCAGTAAGCAGCAATCACAAATTTTTAAAAAAATAAATAAATTAACATTGAATTAATTTATATATATATATATATATATATATATATATATATATATATATATATATATATATATGAGCTATATCCAAATTCGGCAAATTTATACAAATTTATACTTCTTTGTAGGATGAATTCAGTTGGAATTGCCAAGCTGATATTACCCATTTGGTTTACAATGAACCTGATATGGGATAGATACATATATGGAAGCTTTGTCCAAATCTGATCCGATCTTGATAAAATTTGACTGAGGCATTTCTGGGCTATATCTGATATATTACGAATGTGAGGGACTAAAAACCCCAACTCAAATGAAACATACATATATAGGAGCTATAACTACATCTTGACCGATTTTTTGGTTCTAGACTGAATTTGGTTGGATGTGAAAAAATCAGATCATTTTGACCGATATTGGTCATTTGGTGTACAATTAACCCAATATCGGTATATCTAAATTTGAACCGATTCTCACCAATTTCAATGGGGTTTGCCCTCGGGCCAAACAAATATTGTTTGGGAAATTTCATTTCAATCGGATTATAAATGCGACCTGCATTTTGTTCCCAAAAATAGATGGACGGACGGAAGGATGGACAGACGAACTGACATGCATAAATCGACCAAGAAAGTGATTCTATCCTCAAAAGTAAATGCACCTAAATATAATACCCTTACTACTGTGTTATGAAGTAACGATCTTTGTGGTACTAGAAAGACCGGGGAACTTTATTCTGGTTCTAGAATTATTAAATTTTTCAAGATTTGAACTAAATCGAAGAGTTATTATCCTTTTTTTTATAAAAATTATATTTATTTAACAGTTTGACCCTTAGTGGTGAAGTACCAGAAAGGTAGAATGATATGGCCGATTTTGAAACCTGGTTTAATTTTCAATGAAACTGGAAATCTAAGGCACTATAGATTTCGTTTAAAAGCTTTGTACGTTTTTATATGGATTGAGCCAATATACGCTAGGTAAATTTTTGACGTTTGCACCCTCTGAATTGGGTATAAAAACCGGGATCTCTACATATTATAGACGAATTTAAATTAAATATATTGTGTGTAACTCTGATGAAAATTTTCATAGTCCTGAAAAATTTAAGCTAATTTACCCCCTTTCTGAACAAACGCCAATTGCATAATTGCTCCTGTGTTTTTTTTTTCTGCATGTGAGATGTAATCGCTATCGACACACTTGTCCAATTTTTAACAAACATTCACACAAAATGTATCGTTTCTATAGGTTTTGCCATTGTCCTCTATTGTTCCTTGTTTTTTTTTTTTTTTTTTTTTTTTTTTTTTGGAAATTTTGGCGAAATTGTTGGGAAACAAAAGTCTAAAACAGTTGCAAGGTTTTTGCTCCTTGTATCCAAGGTTTCAATGCCGATAATTGCATATATGACAAGCTTGAGGGTAGACACAGACAATGACATGAATGTGCACTTTTGCACAAATGTTCGAATGTTGAAAAAAAAAATGTTTGAGGGTGTTTGACCTTTAGGGACGAATTGGCACGATAGAGATATTTAGAGAGCCGCTTTGCAAATACAAAGTGTTTCAAAAGCGCAGTCACGAAATACATAAAATGTAACGTGTTTGTAGCGAAGATTTTTTTTATCAAATTTTAGCTAGTATGATTATTGGTACATTAAGGGTGGAATATATGCAGTATATGACTTAAGAAGGTATTAAAATAAGAATAACATCCATCGTGTATACGACGTTTTATACAGGATGAGATAAAAAAACTGCAACAAAGTCAAAAACATAATTTTTACATTTTTTTTTAAATTTTATTGAATGAAAGCAAAAAAAATTCGGAAATAGCATCAAATTTAAGAATAAGTTTAGATTTGTTTGAATTGGTCACCTTTGGCTCGAATTATGGCCTTCAAACGACCAATGAAATAGTCACATGCTGCCCGAATGTTGCTCTGCGGTTTTTTTTCCCATTTCCGGCGAAGCGCTTTCTTGAGTTGTTCGACATTTTGGTATTTTTTAGTGCCAACCTTGCTTTCCAAAATACTCCAGACACAATAGTCCAACGGATTGGTATCAGGAGATTTTGGTGGCCATTGTGCGCTTGAAATGAAGCGAGGAACCTCATTTTGTAACCATTCTTGGGTGGCGCGTTCTGTGTGTGATGGTGCTGAGTCCTGTTGGAATGTCCAAGGTCTCCGGCCAAAATGTTTGCGTGTCCAAGGTTTTAATACACCCTTCAGAATATTTTAGCGATAATATTCGCATTTATTCTGATACCACGGTCGATTAATACAAGCGTTATGGCGGCCCACATCATCACCATGGCAGGCGCTTAAGTTCTGGTGGCCAACCGAAGGTGCACATTTTCAGCAGACCTCTTCGGCGAGTAAACACGATCATTTTGTTTGTTTACAAACTGCTGGACAAGGTATGTTTTCTCATCGGAGGAAATTAAATTCAGCAGTTCACAACTTTCGGCCAAGCGAAGCAACTCTTTAGCTCTTTTGAGTTTATTTTCTTACTGTTGCGGTGTAAATTCTTGCACTTTTTGGAATTACAATGGCTTTACCCCGAGCTCATGTTTCAATATTTGACGAATGGAATATTGCGAAATGTTCAGCTCACAAGCCATTTTTCAGCAACTGCGAGGCTGGTTTCGATCAAGTCGCTCCGTTACGAACCATTTCTGCTGAGGTTGCTGTTTTCTTCTGTGCTCTTCCTTGACGTCAAGCTACGCTACCAGTATCACGGTAACGAGCGATGGTACGAGACACAAAATATTTATTCACATTTAAATGCTGGGTTGCTTTAACGATAGCCACTTGTGGTTTTCTTGCCAAATATAAAGAAATCACACTATCACGCTTGTATTCCATCAGGAATAACTTTTTTTCTGGAAAATTCTCACCAAAATGCTTTTGTACTCTTGTAATTAATACAATTAACTGTCACTGGAATGATTTTAACAGCTTTCGGAAGAATGACTTAGAAATGGTTGTAGTTTTTTCATCTCACCCTGTATATCCTGCATATTTGTTAAGAAGGTACTGAAAGAACATGTCATATCGCCCATCTAACCTACGACTTTTGGTATGTTGAGACTAAGTTGAACTCACAAGTACCAATTTCTTAATTTGGCTTAGGTCTATGTCCTTCAAATAGTGATGTAACGGATGGTCAATGGTTGCACATCAATAGTAGCAACAGCAACATCAAGATCGCGAGAACATGGCACGGTAGCAATGTTAACAGCATCCACTCCAGTATTCCTTCACCGCTTAACTGAAAATTCAACTTTTGAGAATATGGTGTTTATCGCATAAGGCAAATAATTCTCATTGACTTGATAAAGCCGGTCACATATATTGTTCAGTTAGGTTTGCAATGAGACTTGAAAAATAAGAATTATGCTAAGTAGACTTAAGCATTAGACTTAAGAACTATTGTTAGATAATAAGTTATTGAATAACTATGTTTAGAGATAGATGAAAAAATAAACTTGAAATTTGCAATGAGACAGGCTAAAACCGAGATGGGAATAGGTAAAACTGAAAATATGTAGCCTAAGCTGCCGAACCCGAACATTTTAAGGCAACCTGAACATCTTCTCCCGAATATCTCTACACAGAATTACCGTATTCGATCGATTAAACCTCGAGTCCTCCGATCCGTCTGAGAAGGCCCGTAAATCATTATCGTAATCGCTAACATCGTAAACCCGTTATATTATACCAAACTCCAACATCCGACAACCATAAATTAAAGTTCTCAGTTGCCGTTGTTGCAAAACTCGTCAGGCTTATTACCATTATTGTTGTTTTTATAAAACAACATTTGTTTATTAGTGGAGAACGATGGTAATGTTTACCAGGGTGTAAGGCTGGGAATACATAGGTTTCGGAAAGAGCCACCAATCCTCATCAGTTCCCTTTCCCTGTGCGGTTGTAAAATTTAGAAGATTTTCCAAAAGAATTTTAGTTTTATGTAATTCTTTTGTTCCTCTTCTATTGAGCTTGCGATCTCGTCACTTGGGTAAAAAATGTTTTTTTGTCATAGAAGTTATTTTTTAAATAACTTCTGGGGAGAATATCCCAGACAAAAAACAAGGGAACTGATGAGGATTGGTGGCTCTTTCCGAAACCTAGGTATTCCCTGCCTTACCCTCTGGTAAACATTACCATCGTTCTCCACTAATAAACAAACGTTGTTTTATAAAAACAACAATAATGGGATTAAGCCTGACGAGTTTTGCAACAACAAAATACTACGGTATCCCAAACAAACATGCCAACACTGTTCTCAGTTGGCTTCAGATTTTAAACCTGCATTACACCGACATCAATCCGAAAATCAACATCGTAATTCTTCATCACATTCAACCCGTCGACCATATATAAAAGCTTCCGATCACCTTTAAATTGTTAACCTACAGAACACTGACATCAAGCTGAACACAAGCATCGTAATTCCGCACCAGCCAACTTCCGACGACCATCAGGTTGTTATAGATTCTCTTCAAATTGCCAGGACGATCACACATCGTAACTTCTGATCTACCCTTCTCGGCCATATCCGACGTGAATCGGGTCTTCTACTTTTAGCCCATTATTTATACCTTCTGTCATACTATGGAGGGTATATTAACATTGTCATTCCGTTTGTAACTCCTTGAAATACTCATGTCAGACTCCACAAAGTATATATATTCTTGATCAGCGTAAAATTCTAAGTCGATTTAGCGATGTCCGTCTGTCTATTGTAATCACGCTATCTTTCGAACGAATTGAGATAGAAGGCTAAAATTTTGCACACATGTTTATTTTGCCAGTAGGTGGATGAAGTTCGTAAATGGGCCATGTAGGTCCACGTTTTCCTATATCCCCTCAATATAACGGTACCTCCGGATATTCGGTATTTTGATGATTTTAGCGACATTATTCACCGGAATTGCTTCAAATTTCGTACTTGAAGTTCAAAATGCATATTACTGCCTAAGACAGAAAATTGTACGTGCAGGTCCACGTCTTCGTATAGCCCCCATATAACTGTACCTCCGGATATTCGGTATTTTGATGATTTTAGCGTCATTATTCACCGGAGTAGTTTTAAATTTGGTATTTGGTATTTGAAGTTCGTAATGGGAACTAGGGCCTACGACAGGAGATTTTCTGTGCAGGTCCACGTCTTCGTATAGCCCCCATATAACCTACCTCCGGATAATTCAGAATTTTGATGATTTTATTGATTTTTATTCACCGGAGTAGTTTCAAATTACATCTTTAGAGTTCGCAACGGGAGCTACAGTCTGTGACAGAAAATTTTATATGCAGGTTCAGGTCTTCGTATAGGCCCCATATATCAGTACCTCCCTATATTCGGTATTTTGACGAGTTTAGGTGCAAAACCCACCTAAATTGTTTGATATGTCGTATTTGAAGTTCGTAATGGATGCTACAGCCTGTGATAGTTAATTGTCTGTTCAGGTCCAGGGGTTCGTATAGCTCCGATATAACTGTACCTACGATACGATATTTTGATGATTTTAGTTACATTATTCAGCGTTTATTTCATGTTTGGAATTTGAATATGGTAATGGCTTATGACACACAAAGCCTATGTAGGTTCACGTCGTAGATACCCCAATATAACGGCTATATTCGGCATTCACACTTACTGCCACACTTACTGCTTTTTAACTTGTTTAATTAGTTTAAACGCTTGATTGGGACCTCCAATATAGTCAATAGTGGGGGACTACTCTTATATAGAGACTACCTTGAACAACTTTTGCGAGAATGGTTTCTACTCTTTTAAAATTTTAAAATATCAAATTATAGCCATTTTGCTAGAAAATGTGACCGGGACCTTACAATACCCTCTTCCAAAATTAGATTAAATAAATTCCGTTATTAAACAATCAATATATATTTGTTTCATCACAAAACTACACCAGCAAAAAAATCAACTTTGCCATATAGCCAAAGTAGTAAAGCGTATCATAAAAGTCGATGAACACTGCTCCCATCCTTACCTTGTCTATATTTAATGCCTCCTTTTTAGAATTCAAATCCCTTATATCCTGCGTCTTTTTATCATTGCATTTTAAATGTTAACTCGAAAAGCGTTTTAAAAGCACACCGAATATTGGCGCCATGATAGTGTTAAACTTTTGTTACCCTTGGCTCGAACAATAACGATAGCACAACGCAAGCAACAGCAAGAACAAAAACCACGGCAGCAATAATTGCATTGCGTGTTCGAGTTGCAAGAGCAAGGCAGTAGTCCATAAAACTGGCTGCCGTCAGACAGGCTACAAATGCACGAAAAAAATTTGTGTCGCCCACCCACGTTGTGGTCCTATATCCATGAAAAAAATAAGAATAGGGTTGCAAACCATTTGTTTTTTGTTGCACAGAAAAGTTTCCTTGACAACAAATGTGGTAAAAAAATATAAATGCGAAATCAATCGTATATTTCGGTTTATCGATTAAAAAAAAAACATGTTAAGAAAGTTGGTTAAGGTTGAATTGTAAAGCGGAAAATTTGCAGAGTTGGTTCTAGGAAAAATATCATATCTCTTAAAAAATCAAATTGTGATTTCATTTGTAGTATGATATTTATGTAGCATGGGTGTGGAATTAATTATCTTTATAGGCGACCATTTCAATGTAGCACAATTTCAGGGTCCGGCTAAGAAATTCCATATTAAAGTTATTGTATATTCATAACCTATCTATATAAATCCAAGATGAAGAGTTTTGATGATTTTAGCCACATTTTCTTAATGATATTGTCTGAAATTCTACACAAGGAGTTCTCTGTGAGTTCTTTACTCCCGAAAGAGAATTGTCCATATACGTCCACGATATCGTATAGCCCCCATACAATGGTGCCCCTCGGGATTCGGTATTTTGACGATTTTAGCCACATTTTTCAATGAAATAGTCTGAAAATCCACACAAGGAGCTCCCTGGAAGAGAATTGTCTATATAGGTCTACGTTTAAGTATATAATACTATGACGCTACCCCAGAATTTTCGCGACATTATTCACCGGAATTTCGTCAAATTTGAATTTGAGCGGAATTTTTCGATGGAATATTATCTGAAAATCAACTTCCTTCCGAATAGTGGAGGGTATAAAAAGTTCGGATCGGCCGAACTTAGTTGCGTTTTACCATTGAATTGGAACAGAAAGTGTACTAAAAAGCACTATGCTGGCTACCATTTAGTGTTACGGATAGATTGAGGAATATAAAGGGTCTGCAATCTACGTTTTTTTTTAACCA
Organism: Musca domestica; assembly: GCF_030504385.1. Lineage (NCBI taxonomy): Eukaryota > Metazoa > Arthropoda > Insecta > Diptera > Muscidae > Musca > Musca domestica. The sequence goes on along the minus strand of NW_026712383.1, from coordinate 11,845,728 downwards.
GTGATTATTTCGTGAATGTTCTGATTCGAGAGATAATTATACCCTCAGCCATATGGCTACCGAGGGTATATATTATTTGATACGGCCAAAACGTGCCTAGTCAAAATAACGGTTTTAGACCCTAGGTCTCTTTGGACCAAATCCGTTTCAGGACATTTGGAGTCGATATAGCGATGTCCGTCCGCCCGTCTATCTGTCCGTCTATTGCGCACGATAACTCTCGAAGGGAGTATCCGATTTGATCCAAAGTTAGTACATAGTAATATTATTGTCAAACTTACATCGAGTTCGCAGATGGGTACTATCGGTCAACTCCTTCTGGTACCTCCCACAAAAAATGTAAAATTTTCAAAGAAAATAAATGTTGCACCGAAAGAGAAAGGATAAGAGCCCGATTTTGTTCAAATTTCACACATCCCAATAATTTTATATACCCAATCTCTGGTGTCAAGATGGAATAAATCGGTCCACTCCATCTGGCAATTCCCCCCCAAAAGGTCAACATTTTGAATAATTACAACTCTTTTAAAATCTGATGTAAGAGTCCGATTGTCTTCAAAATTCACACATCCAAATAATTTCTAGTGTGAAAATGGAATATATCGGTCTACTCCTTCTGGTACCTCCCTCAAAAAGGTTAAAATTTTCAAAAAAAAAAAAAATATATATATATATTTTCTGCACAGAAATAATCCGATTTTGCTCCAAGTTTGCAAATTGTAATATTTGCGTCAGTGCTATGTCAGGTGCGAAAATGGACAATATCGGTCCACTCCATCGGGTACCTCCCCCACAAAAGGACAAAATTTTGAATAATTACAACTCAAATATCACACATTCCAATAATTTCATTAATTTAAGGTCCGGTGTGAAAATGGAATATATCGGTCCTCTCCTGCTGCTACCTCCCCGAAAAGATCGAAATTTTCAAAAAAAAATCTCTGAACAGAAGAGAAGCAATAATCCGATTTTGTTCCAACTTTGCAAATCCCAATATTTGCGTCAGTGGTAGGTAAGGTGCGAAAATGGACAATATAGGTCCACTCCATCAAGTACCTCCCCCACAAAGGGTCAAATAATTACAAATCTTATAAAATGTGATTTAAGAATCCGATTGTCTTAAAGTCATCATCCCAATATTTTTATAACCCCAAGATCTGGTGCTAAGATGGAATATTTTGGTCCACTCCTTCTGGTACCTCCCTCATAAAAGGTCGAAATTTTGAATATCCATTGAGATCATAAAACGCGAAATTAATATGCGATTCCATTTAGACTTGGCACATCTGAATATTTCCATCAACAGAGGATCTGTTATAAAAACGGTGGAGATCGGACCATCTTTTCTGGTAACTTCCCCACAAAGGATGAACATTTTAAATATCCATAAAGAAATAATAAGCGATATTAACATCCGATTCCATTTAAGACTTGGTATATCTCAATATTTCCATCAACACAAGATCTCTTATAAAGATGGTAGAGATCGGACCATTTCTTTTGCTACCTGCCCATAGAGTTCAAGATAATGAAAAACAAAACAATCAAAGAAAGGGAAATAACCATTCAATACTCTTCAAATTTCACAAATATAAATATTATTGCTAATACAATATCTGTTGTGAAGATGATATATATCTGTGAACCCCTTCTGGTACCTAACCCATAAAGGGTCACAATATTCAACACTTTTATCTGTCATAACTTGCGAAACAAGTCAGCGATTCTTTACAAATTGCTCTATTTAAATAGAAGTTACCAATATAGTCCAAACCTGGCACGTCGCAATATTGATATCATATTTATTTAGGTCCGATACGAAATGGTCAATATTGGCATATTCCTTCGGAATCATAATAGAAGTCAAAATATTTTTAAATAATTGGCTGAGGGTAAAACCGACATATACTTTTTAACTTGTTAGGTTTATCATTCCGTTGAACGAATATGGTTGCGAAAACGCTTCAACAACGCTGAGAAAAATTGCGATATTACTTTAAAAATATTCTCGCTATGCTAAGTAGGCCTGCAATTGACATGGGCCATTTTTCTTCGAAAATGAGCAAGGGCTGGCCGGTACATTATCGGGCCGTTTTGAACGAGCACTCAACTACACTAAACGTTCAAATCAAGGGTATTTGGCGGACCACCTTTAAGGAGGTGGGTTTGGAAATGTGTATTAGGTGCAAGAAATATACAAAGTGGTACTAAATTTTGGTACAATTTGGTTTGGTTGAACGGATGGATCTAAAATTGTATAATTTTTGTATTGGGGTAGGTAAGACTGTGTACTAAAAGTTTATGAAATTTATTGGGTAATCGGATAGTGCTTGAAATCCGAAATAAATTATTGTGTGTAGGATTAAGACAAAGAGGGGTTGGAAAATTCTTACTAAGAAACGTACTAAAATTAGCACAGAGTGTAGGAATAGAGCTGAAATTAAAAATGTTGGTATTAGGATCACTTTAAGTAAGAAGATTTTAGAAATATGATAGATTTGGAAACGTGTAGCATATTGTGTAGGGAAAGTACTAAAATTTACCAAATTTGATTTGAAATAAATTTGCACATTTTCAATGAAAAATGTGTTGGAAACTACTGCTAAAATCATAAAAATACCGAATGTAGGGCTCTAACTTTACAGAGTGAGATGAAAAACTGCTACCAAATTCCGACTGCTGTCATTTCTAAGCCACTCATCCGACAGCTGTTAAAATTATTCCAGTGACTGCTAATTATATTGATTACAAGCGTACAAAAGCACTTTGGTGAGAATTTTCCTGAAAAAAAGTTATTCCTTATGAAACTCACGCGTGATAGCGTGATTTCTTTATATTTGGCTGGAAAAACACAATTGGCTATCGTTAGAGCACTCCAGCATTTAAATGTGAATGAATCCTTTGTGTCTCGTACCATCGCTCGTTACCGTGATAATGGTAGCTGGTAGAAAACAGCAACATCAGCAGAAATGTTTCGAAAAGCAAAGAAGCGACTTGATCGAAACGCGCGTCACAGTGGCCGAAAAAATGGCTCATGAGCTGAACATATTGCAATATTCCATTCGGCAAGTATTGAAAATTGAGCTCGGCTTAAAGCCATTGAAATTCCAAGAAAGTGCAAGAACTTACACCGCAACAGAAAGAAAATAGACTCAAAAGAGCTAAAGAGTTGCTTCGCTTGGCCGAAAGTGGTGAATAGCTGAATTTGATTAGCTGCTTAACCAATGGTGTAACGCATCGCAAATTGCTTGATGCTTGGAAATTCGCTGGATTCCAATTTTCGATGTCATCTCTTTAGAGAAGAGCTGGTTGCAGACTCTTTATTGAAAAATCATTTTGAGAACGATCATAACTAATCCTTTTGATGTCAATTGTAATTATGGTTCATAATCTTTAAATTTCAGGTAGGTCAGGTATTCACTCCACCCATATTTCAATATTTGGTGACTCAAATTTCGTGGTTGAAGAAAAAAAATAAGTATCGATTTTGACTTAAAAAAGTTATTTCTTATTTGTCTACGCATTTTTGGAATTTCAAGGACAAAAGCCACAAAATTTTAGTTCTTTTTACCTGTCCATCAATAACATTGACAATTTTAGTTATCATTCATCCATGAGATAGCCCCAGACAGATTGTATCACAACAAGAAATGTGATTTTCATTGAAACCAATAACGGCAACCAATCAATTTTGATTTGACAGAAGACGACAAAAACAACAATAACGATAACAGCTAAATCCCAATAATCTTTAAATTGAATCTTCGAAACCTTTTTTATTTCGGTGGAATAAAAAAGCATCTGAATGATGTTTATTTTATTTTGAAAGCCAAAGTGTGGATATCTACGTTACACAAACACACAAATTGGTTGGAAGGAATGGGAGAGAAGTTCAGGTTATAAATGGAGCCTATTGATATTTATGTTTTCCCACACACATAATTTGTATTGCTAAAAGGAATAACATTATGTGCCTATTATAGGATGATGGACAGTTTTTAGTAGGACAGGGTAAGAAAGCTGTAAGTTATGCCGACCGAACTTCAAATACCCCCACCATTTTGGAATTTGGCAATTTTCAAAAAAAATAAAATCCGTTAAAAATGTTTTTAAAATCTTAAAAATACCGAATGTTGCCGTTATATTAGGATCAATATAACTACGTGGACCTGCATAGGCAACTTTTTTCATAAGCTATTACAATAGTGTTACTTTTTATAATGTAGCTAATCATCAAAATACCGAATATAGGGAGGTACCAAAAACGGAAGGTGCTCTTATGAGGTCTATATGAAGGAGTGGACCTGCCATAGGCTGTAGTATCCATTACAAAATTCAAATAACAAATTTTAAACAATTCCGGTGAATAATGTCGCTAAAATCACCATAATACCGAATATCCGGAGGTACCGTTATAGAAGGGCTATGCAAAGACGTGGACCTGCACAGTCAATTTTCTGCTATAGGCTGCAGTATCCATTACAAAATTCAAATACCAAATTTTAAACAATTCCGGTGAATAATGTCGCTAAAATCACCAAAATACCGAATATCGGGAGGAACCGTTATATGGGGGATAAACCAAGGTATAATACACATTTGAGTAAACTTTTATCAACCTGCGTCATTTCGTTCGGAAGCTAGAGTGATTTCCACATACCGACAGACAGACGGACGGACATCGCCAAATCGACATAGAATTTTATGCTGATCAATAATATTTATACTTTGTGGGGTCTAAAATTTATATTTCGAGGCGTTACAAACGGAATGACAAACTTAATATACCCTCCATACTATGGAGGAGGGTATAAAAATATATCATAAGTTACAATAAACTTTTGCTCCGCATCGACAGGATTTTGCTCAAAATTTGAATAATTATAGCTCTTATGAAATGTGATGTAAGTATATCGGCGCACTCCTTCTTGTATCTCCCCCACAAAGGGTCAACATTTTGAAAATCCGTGAAGCTCATAAATACATCCGATTCCATTCAGACTTGGCATATCCCAATACTTCCATTAACACAAGATCTGTTATAAAGATGATAGAGATCGGACCGTTCCCTCTGGTACCTCCCCCACAAATGGTTGAAATTTTGAATAGTTAAAACGATCATAAAATCCGAAATAATCATCCGGTGCTCAAATTACACATATCCCATTATTTCTACTAACACAAGATCTGTTGTGAAAATGGGACACATCGGCCCACTCCTTCTGGTACCTCTCTCACAAAGGGTCAACATTTTGAATATCCATTATGCCCATAAATCGCTAAATTAAAATCCGATTCCATTCAAATTTAGTACATCCAAATATTTCTATCAAAACAAAATCTGTCATTCCTTCTGGTATCTCTCCCTCAAAAGGATCGAAGTTTTGAATAACCAAAACAATTAAAAAATGAGCATCCGGTTCTCTTCAAACTACACACATCTCAATATTTATATTAACTTACGGTCAGGTATGAAGATGGAATATTTCGGTCCACACTTTCTGGTACCTCCCTCATTTACATTTTTCAACGGAATTGTCTGAAATTGTACACAAGAGGTTCTTTGTGAGAATTCTCTATATAGGTTAACGATATCGCATATCCCACATATAACGGTACCCCCGATATTCGGTATTTTGATGATTTTAGCCATATTTTCCTATGGTATTTTCTGAAAAGCCACACAAGGAGTTCTTTGTGAGCATTTAACCCCTGAAAGGGGTTATTATTTGATGTTCATTGAATAATACCTTAACGCAATAATATTTTTCCCAATAATTTTTAACAAATAGTAACATTCTTCTTTTTATCAACAATAATTCTTACAACATCTGGTTGAAGCTTTCAAATATTTGTCACTGCCAACATCTGTGTTTGTCCATCAAACAAACTGCAAAATAGCCACTCACCATTCATTTTTGGCCAATAACTCAAGCATGCCATTCTTCATTCATTCCCACCCACAGGCAGTGAGAAGAAGAGAGAGAGGGAGAGCATGTGTACAACCGGACAATCAATAAACAAATTGACCACCATCATCATCACTCCAAAGTACCAGCCATCAAATTTAATATAGAAAACGATACTTTGACATGTGTCGAATTTTTGTCACTCTGTATGGGAACGAAACGGCCGCTCAGTTGCATCATCGTCCGAATACTTACTTGTTCAATATTTGACATAAAATGTCAATATTTGTTGCATTCTCTGAACGATTGATAGTCAGTCTGAGTCAAGTAGCCAGTGAATGATAAGTCAATGACGTTTTAACGAAAATGAAGGAATGTGAATTGAATAAAACGGGCAGTTGGAATTCTTCAACGAATGTAAAGAATACCATATTCAATATTTTCTCATCATACTCTTCATAATTTGTGATAGAAAAAAAAATAAGTATGGACAAGTTTGTATGGGCCCATATCCGCCATCTTCACAACCGATTTTGTGTAAATAAAAATATTGGGATGTGTGGAATTTGAAGGAAATCTTATGCTCATTCCGCATTTTATGAGAGATATAATTATTCAAAATGTTGATCCGTTGTGGGGGAGATGCCAGAAGGAATGGTTTGACATATACCATCTTCACACCAGATCTTATGTTGATAGAAATATAGGAATGAGCCGCTGGTGAATATAATCGGATTCTCAATTCGAGTTTTATAAGCTTCGTGGTTATTCAAAATGTTGAACCCTTGTGGGGGATGTACTGGGATCAGTCGATTTATATCTAACATCCTCACACCAGATCTTGTGTTAGTAAAAATATTGGAATATGCAAAATTTGACCCTTTGTGAGAGAGATGCATAATAGAGTGGACCGATATTATCCATTTTCACACCTAACATAGCATTGATGCAAATATTGATACCTGCTAAGTTTGCACAAAATTGGATGATTCTTTCTTCTTCAATTCGGTAAATTATTTTCTGTGAAAATTTTGACTTACAAGAAGGAGTAGACCGATATTCTCCATCTCCGAATTCGATCCAAGTTTGACAGTAATATTACGATGTACCAATTTTGGATAAAATCAGATATTCCTATTCGAGAGTAATTGTGGGCATTAGCCAGCCTGACAGACAGACGTACGGACACCTTAAGACCGACTCCAAATGTCCTGAAACAGATTTGGTCTAAAGAGACCTAGGGTCTATAGCCGTTATTTCGATAAGGCACGCTTTGGCTGCATCAAATAATATATACCCATTGTAAGCTATAGATGAGGGTATAAAAAAGAAGACACGTTTTGAAAGTTAATCTAGTTAGATCTCCCCACCACCACATTTTTCGTAATTTTTGGATAAAGATTCCTCGAAGTACATGCATTTTAACTATGTAGTGTTTTCGGCCATATTGCAGATACGAGGAATATATTTATTTTGACACCTTCCACCTAAAACGAAATTTTATGAATATTTTAGGCGTAAAATCGATAAATAACCGGGGAACAATTTATCAAAAAAAAAAAAAATAAATAAATAAATAAATAAAAAGAAATATTTTCAGGATTTTTCGGAACATTGATGCAGAAATATTTTGGCCTACAACGGATGACGAGTAAATTTAGCGAAATATTTTGACTTGCTACAACAACGTTACAAGGGAGTTTTTAAACATATTTAAAAAACAAGTTAAAAAGCAATAAGTTCGGCCGGGCCGAACTTTAAATACCCTCCAGTATTTGGATGGAAATTTTCAAAAAATAAAATCCGTTAAAAATTCTGTTAAAATCTTAAAAATACCGAATATAGCCGATATATTGGTGTATCTTCGACGTGGCTTTGTTTGTCATACATAGGCTTTGTTTGTCATAAGCCATTACCATATTCAAATTCAAAACTTGAAATAAACGCTGAACAATGTAGCTTAAATCATTAAAATACGGTACATAGGGAGGTACCGTTACATCAGAGCTATACGAAGACCTGGACTTGCACAGACAATTTTCTGTTACAGCCTGTAGCATCCATTACGAACTTCAAATACGACATCTCAAACAATTTTGTTGAGTATTGTACATAAAATCGTCAATATACCGAATATAGGGAGGTACTGATATATGGGGCCTATACGAAGACCTGGACATGCATAGACAATTTTCTGCCATAGGCTGTAGTATCCATTACGTACTTCAAATACAAAATATTTAATAATTCTGTTGAATAATGTCGCTAAAATCATCAAAATACCGAATATCAGGAAGTACTATTATATGGAGCCTATACGAAGACGTGGACCTGCACAGATAATTTTCTGTCTTAGGCGGTAATATCCATTTGAACTTCAAATATTAAATTCAGAACAATTCCGATGAATAATGTCGCTAAAATCATCAAAATACCAAACATAGGGAGGTACAGTTATATGGGGGTTATACGAAGACGTAGACCTGCACAGACAATTTTCTGTTTTAGGCTGTAGTATCCCTTTGGAACTTCAAATACTGAATTTGAAACAATTCCGGAGGTACCGTTATATGGGGGCTATATGAAAACGTGGACCAACATGGCCCATTTACGAACTTAACCTATCTACTGACAAAATAAACATATCTGCAAAATATTAGCGTTCTATCTCGATTCGTTCGAAAGATTACAACAGACAGACAGACAGACAGACGGACATTCCTAAATCGACATAGGATTTTACGCTGATCAAGAATATGTATAATTTGTTGGGTCTGACATGAGTGTTTCGAGGAATTACAAACGGTATGACAAAGTTAATATACGCTCCATAGTATGGTGGAGGGTATAAAAAGGACCAAAAAGATCCTCTTATTATACCCTACATCACATAGTGGTGAGGGTATTATGTCTTTGCGCATTTGTTTGTAACACGGAGAAAGAAGCGAGATATACTTTTGAGGATCTTCATATAATCACATTTCCATGTATTTTTGTGGACAAAATGCAGGTGGTATTTATTATCCGATTGTGATGAAATTTTTCAAAGAATGTTTTTTTGGCCCAAGGACAATTGAAATTGGTGAGAACCGGTTCAAATTTAGATATAGCTCCCATATATATTTTCAACCGATTTCGGGTTAATTGTGCAACAAATGGCCAATATCAGTCCAACTGACCTGAATTTTGGCTCATCCGACAGCCCAGAAGCAAGTATTTTAAATTTTGGTGAAAATCGGTTCAGACATAGCTTAAGGTCCCATATGTATATCAAATTTCCTATATGTATGTCAAATTTATTATTGTAACCAAATTCCGCCACATATTCTGAATTTCATTGGAATCGGACATACATATCGTGTTTGGTACATTACATACATGAAGTCGGCTGAAACATATGTATGGGAGCCATACCCAAACCTCAACCGATTTCAATATAATTTGACAAAATTTATTTTCCGATCAAATCCCGACACATATTCCAAATTTCATTAGAATCGAACATGCATATCGCGTTTGGTGTATCAAATAAACGAAATCGGTCGAAATTATATATATGAGAGTTATTTCCAAATCTGAACGGATTTCAATATAATTTAGCAAATTTATTTTTGTACTAAATTTAGTCACTCATGCCGAATTTCATTGGAATCGGACAAAGGTATCGTGTTAGTGTATCAAATATGTGAAATCGGCCGAAAATACTCTATATGTGAGCTATATCCAAATATGAACCGACATCAATATAGTTTGACAAATTTATTTTCTTTCAAATCCCGTCACACATATCAAATTTCATTGAAATCGAACATACATATCGTGTTTGCTGCATAAAATATGTGAAATCGGCAGAAAATGTATATGGGAGCTATATCCAAATGTGATTTCAATATAATTTGGCAAACCATTTTGTTAGGCAAATCTCATTACACATTCCAAATTTCATTTCTCTGGCGAACACAGCCTTTTTAATCCATCAAATACATGAATTCGGCCGGAAATATACATGGGAGCTATATCCAAATCTGAACCGATTTGGCAAATTTTTGTTCCGAATTCCGTTACGCATTCGGATTTTGGAGACTGTATCTGTAATCGATCAATAGATATGTGCATATTAAATCTAAATTTTTGGGAAAAGTGAAATTTCAAAAATTTAAATTTGAAATTTCATTAAATTTAAATATACTTGGAAATTTTCAGGAAAATCTGTGCAGCAGATTTCCTGCCCATCAATTACAAATAAACATACATACATACATTTTCCTCTTTTATAGATATATATTAAGGGAACTTTTCATTAAATATGGTGAATTTCAAATAATAATTTTTAAAAATATCCTAAGTAAAGCTCGTCGATTTTTACTAATGTTTCGAAGAACCTCCTGACAAAAATCATAAATTCTTTAAGATGAAAATATATTGGGGGTTTTAGGTTCGTATTGAAGGATATCGTGGCCTTAAATTTTTTTTAAAAGTATTTTCGTGATTTAAAAATATATTTTGAAGTACCTCTTAACGCAAAGTGGCGAAGATTTAAGGACCAAAAGTGGTGACGTCCTGACCAAAACTGGTGACGTTTTAAAGATGTAAATTGTAAAGATCATTTTGAAGGACGTTTGAAAAGAAATCTTATTTTTAAGAATATATTGAAGGACCTCCTTACCAGAAATATCGCTTTATAAGGACTTCATTTTTTGAGGGTTTTTGTCCAAAATCATTGTTGTTATACCCTTCACCATAGTATCCGTTTGTAACACCTCGAAATATACATTTTAGACCCCACCAAGTATATATATTCGTGATCAGCATAAAATTCTATGTCGATTTATCAATGTCCGTCCGTCTATCCGTCTGTGGAAATCACTCTAGCTTCCGAACGAAATGAAGTAGGTTGATACAATTTTACTCAAGTGTGTACTATATCTGCAGGAATTTTGGTATTGAAAATGGGCCATGTAGGTCCACGTCTTCGTATAGCCCCCATATAACGGTATCTCCCGATATGCGGTATTTTGATGATTCTAGCGACATTTTTTACAGAAATTGTTTCAAATTTAGTATTTGAAGTTCGTAATGAATAATATAGGCTATGACAGAAAATTGTCTGTGCCGGTCGGCAACTATTTCAAATTTGGTATTTGAAGTTCGTAATGGATACTAAAGCCTATGACAGAAAATTATCTGTGCAGGTCCATGTCTTCGTATAGCTCCCATATAACAGTACCCCCCGATATTCGGTATTTTAATAATTTTAGCGACATTAGTTACCGGAATTGTTTCAAATTTCGCATTTGAAGTTGGTAATGGACATTACAGCCTTTGACAGAACATTGTCTGTGCAGATCTCCGTTTTATAACCACCACGGTACCTCCCTATATTCGGTATTTTGATGATTTTAGCTACATTATAAACAAATTTTTTTCTTTCAAGTTTCGCATTTGAATATTGTAATAGCTTGTGACAAAAGTTGCCTATGCAGGTCAACGTCGTCGTATAGACCCTATTATACGGCTACATTCGGTATTTTTAAGACTTAACAGAATTTTTAACGGATTTTATCTTTTGGAATATTGTTAAATTTGTACTAAATGGTGGAGGGTATTCAAAGTTCGGCCCGGCCGAACTTACAGCTTTTTACTTGTTTAAAAGTATTTTAAAGATTCTCCCGGCCAAAAATCGTGATTTAAAAATATTTTGAAGTACCTCTTAACTAAGAGTTTAAAGGAGCGTCCTAACCAAAAGTGGTGACGTTTTAAAGATGTAAATTGTAAAGATAATTTTGAAGGAGGTTTTGAACAGAAATGTTATTTTTTAAGGATATATTGAAGGACATCCTTACCAGAAATAGTGGATTTCGGAAAATAATATTTGAGGATGCCCTGAACAAAATTCGTAGATGTTTATTAAGAATATTAAGAAGTACCTGCTGACACAAATATGACAAATTTTTTTCAAAAAAAAAAATAAATAAATAAATAAAATAAAATAATGATAATAATAATAATAATAATAATAATAATAATAATAATAATAATAATAATAATAATAATAATAATAATAATAATAATAATAATAATAATAATAATAATAATAATAATAATAATAATAATAATAATAATAATAATAATAATAATAATAACAATAATAATAATAATAATAATAATAATAATAATAATAATAATAATAATAATAATAATAATAATAATAATAATAATAATAATAATAATAATAATATAATAATAATAATAATAATAATAATAATAATAATAATAATAATAATAATAATAATAATAATAATAAGAATAATAATAATAATAATAATTGTGTAAATAAATTAAATAAAAAGATAATAAAAATATGGCTTGCGATAAATATGATCTAACGCCTAATCTCGTGGAATTGTAAGGACATTGTTAAAGACGTCTTGCAAAAAATCAAGGGTTTGTAAGAAATGTTTTGCATATCAGGCTCTTAGAGATTATTAGGGATGAAGTATATAACAGGTTGGACAAGGTTGAACTTTATGCCGTTTTTAGGTGTAGGTATCAAACACGTTAAATATTTCCATTTATATTTGACCGGAGTATATTAATTTTCACCAGGCGGAACATAACACATTTTCTAACTAATTTTATTCTAAATTTAAATAATTAATTTCAAAATTTTATTGCAATTATTATCTTATCTATCGTCCCATAAAATACACTTATGATGTCGTGTATAAAAACCATTCAGAAACATTGTTTTTCAAATGAGAGTTACATGTCGGGCACTCCACCCATTGCACAGGGCAAGTCACGAAATGTTTTCGGTCTAAATTTAGACTACCACAAGTTTTTGCCCAGCATGAAACAACACACCCCCCCCCCCTCCTTAAAATAATTTTTTATACCCCCACCATAGATGTGTGCGTGTTGTAGCAGTCTTGCGTTTTCTTGGCCTTAATTTATTTAAATTAATGTTGACATTTTTATAAGTTTGCAACCAAAATGTACCCTAAGTCTATGCAGAAGCCGTAAAGGGTGAATGAGAAAGAAAAACTCAATTTATTAAGGAACACCAACAAACGGTGTTGGAAGTGGATTCGGAACCCTTTTAGCTAATTGCTTTGCATAAATTAATGGAAATATGATTTCAATGACATTTTAAAGAAGTCGGAATTAAGAAAATCTTTATAAATGGCCATAAGAAATTAATATTCCACACAGCCAACTTCCGGTGATATTTTTAAGGAATGTGTTGGGAATAAGTTTAGCCTTTCTTTTGAAAAAGAAAAACATAAGGAATAGGAAACAATTGTGTGCCAACGACGAATCTTTTGGCAGAACTAAAGGGAAGAAAATGGAATTGGAATTAAACACGTGCCAATAGCATCTTTGGTGGTCTGGTGTTTTTTGTTTCGTGTCTCATTATAACCCATACATTATAATTTTTCAGAACATTTTCGTTGTTATGCAGATAAGTTAAACGTTTTACAGTTTTTTCGACTTTTATGTTGAGCTTTGAAATTTGGCAAAAATATGTATTATAACTACATATGATTAAAGATGTCTGTGTCGGTTCAAGTTATTGTATATTCCTCATATAATGGTCCTACCCATTTTTTACCCTCCACCATACATAGTATGGAGGGTATATTAAGTTCGATATTCAATTTGTAACTCATCGAAATAATCATTTTAGACCCAACAAAGTATATATATTCTTGATCAGGGTAAAATTCTAAGACGGTTTAGCCCTGTCCGTTCGTCTGTCCGTCTGTTGTAATCACGCTACCGTCTAAACGAATTAAGATAGGAAGCTACAATTTTGCACAGATCCCTCTTTTGTCTGCAGGCAGGTCAAGTTCGAAGATGGGCTATATCGGTCCACGATATCGTATAGCCCCCATAATCGGTATTTTTATGATGTTAGCCACATTTTTCAATGGAATGGTCTGAAATTCCACACAATGAGTCCCTAGTGGGTACTTTATACCTCGGAAGAGAATTGTCTATATAGGTCCACAATATCATATAGCCCCCATATAACAGTACCCTCCTACATTCGGTATTTTGATGATTTTAGCCACATTTTTTAACGAAATTGTCTGAAAATCTACATTTAACGGTACCCCGCCGATATTCGGTATTTTGGTGATTTTTGCCATATTTTCCTATGGTATTATCTGAAAATTCACACAAGGAGTTCTTTGTGAGCACTTTAACCCCTGAAAGGTAATTGTCTATATAGGTCCACAATGTCGTATATCCCCCCCCATATATCGGCACCTTCCGATATTAGATATTTTAAAGATTTTAACAGAATTTTTAATGGATTTTATTTTTTGAAAATTTTCTAATTTGTTCAAATGGTGGAGGGTCCGGTCGAACTTACTGCTTTTTTACTTGTTCATTTGTAATTTTATACTGTCCATATTTTTAGGAGTTTTTTTTTTCGAATTTTTTACTTTTGTATTTAAAAGTTCGACAGGTATAACATATTTTGGTAAATTAGTACTAAAAACAGTTGATTTGTGGGTGTTTTCAAACATTTTCGTCTTAATGGACTGTTACTTCCAAATTTTTTATAGGTTCTGAGAGCGCGAGCGTAGCCCAAAACTAAAGTAGTTAAGTTCACTCTGCTCAACAAAATAGAAAGATCTATATATTATATGGTAGGCCTAGGATCAATATTTCAAGGTATTACAAACTATGTGAACCAACTAAATTTAATAAAACCTCAAAACACAATATTGTAGGACATACAAAGTAGAAGCAACATTATGTTACTATTCTGTCGAGGAGAGTCGATCTTGCTATGTTCGTTTAGATTTTGATTAGAATAGAAGCTTTTGATTATGGAGTTGTTAGGCATTGAAATTAACCAAAAAAACAGAAATGTACCTGAGAGGATACAATTAGAGACCAATTAATTTGTTATTTTGTGTGGGTTCAGATTTTAGGACCGGATAGAAACTTATTTTTTGATTGACAACCTGATAATATTAAGCGGTTAAAATGGAAAATTTGTGTGAAAAATATCAAAATTCCATTCATCCAGGATTATTTTTAATACTGTAGGTCATACCGTGGCAAAATCACATTATTTTGTAGACGTGTATAATTAGATATCGGAGATATAGAAAAAAACAGTAAAGAAAGTCTTAATGTGGGGCGGGGCCGATTTTATGATACCCTACACCACTTTGCTAATTTAGTTGAGCTCCACATAACAAGTAAAAGTTTTTATGGGAGAATTCAATCATACACCCTATGATTATAATTATAATTTAAAATTTAAAGGACTAAATACGCCGAAGCATTTGTATCTTTTAAATTCGGACTTGTATTGCCCATTTGGTGCACAATTAATTTGAAATCGGATAAAGATATATATGGGAGCTATATCCAAATCGGAACCGATCTCGATAAAATTTGGCAAATATATTTCTGAGCTGTATTTCATATATTTCCCTAAATATCGTTGTTACGGAGTGCATATAACGGCTGTGGGTAACAAATACAACAAATCGGATGAACAGTATATATGGGAGCTATAGCTATATCTGAACCGATCTTCACCAAATTTGACATACTAGCTTCTAGACTCAATTCGGTCGTAAGTGCCACATTTCATCCCATTTGGGCGAATATTAGACGTTTGGTGCACAATCAAAGGGAAATCGGACGAAGTTATATATGGGAGCTATATCCAAATCGGAACCAATCTCGATAAAATTTGGCAAAGATATTTCTGAGCTGTATTTGATATATTTCCCTGAATATCGTTGTTACGGAGTGCATATAACGGCAGTGGGTAACAAATATAACAAATCGGATGAACAGTATATATGGGAGCTATAGCTATATCTGAACCGATCTTCACCAAATTTGACATACTAGCTTCTAGACTCAATTCGGTCGTAAGTGCAAAATTTCATCCCATTTGGGCAAATATTAGACGTTTGGTGCACAAAACTAAAACGTATATCGGACGAAGTTATATATGGGAGCTATATCCAAATCTGAACCTATCTCGATAAAATTTAGCAAGTGTATTTCTGAGCTGTATTTGATATATTTCCCCAAATATTGTTGTTACAGAGTGCATATTACGGACTAAAATAACAAATCGGATGAACAATATATATGGGAGCTATAGCTATATCTGAACCGATTTCGATCAAATTTGGCATACTTAGTTTCAGGCCTAATTTGGTTGTATGTGCAAAATTCCATACTATTCGGGCTGATATTAGACGTTTGGTGCACAATAAAAGGCAAATCGGACGAAGATATATATGGGAGCTATATCTAAATTTTGACCAATTATCAATTTTCGAACTTTGAATATTTTGACAATTTTCAAAAAAAAAAAAAAAAAAAAAATATCTGTAAAAATACTGTTAAAATCTTAAAGATACAGAATGTAGCCGTTATATTTGGATCTATACGACGACGTGTTCAAATGCGAAACTTGAATAAAACTAGTAAAAAAGTATCGGTCGGTTTTGCCAACCATCAGCCAATGTTCGATTATTTAAAAATATTTTGACTTCTTTTATGATTATTTACATTTTTAACCCCTTTTGCAGTAGGATCCGTAGGAATGGGCCAATATTGGCCATTTCGTATCGGACCTAAATAAGTATGATATACATATTGTGACTTGCTAGGTTTGGACTGTGTTGTGTTGATGGAAATATTGGGATGTACCAAGTCTTGAATGGAATCGGATGACAATTTCGCTTTTTATGACCTTCATGGATATTCAAAATTTTGAGCCTTTGTGCGGGAGGTAACAGAAGGAGTGGACCAATATATTCCATCTTCACAACGGATCTTTTGTTAGTGGAAATAATGGGATGTGTAAAATATAAACAAAAAAAAAATTTTAACATATCCTGTGTTGATAGAAATATTTAGTTGTGCCAAGTCTAAATGGAATCGGATGTTCATTTCGCGTTTTAAGAGCTTCATGGATATTCAATATGTTGACACTTTGTGGGGGTGGTACCAGAAGGAGTGGACCGATATATTCCATCTTAACACCAAACCTTGGGTTAATATAAATATTAGGATGTGTTAAATTTGAATGCAATTGGACTCTTACATCACATTTTATGAGAATTGTAATTATTCAAAATTTTGACCATTTGTGGGAGAGGTACTTGATGGATTGGACCAATATTTTCCATTTTCGCACCAGACCTAGCACTAATGCAAATATTAGGATTTGCAAAGTTGGAGCAAAATCGAATTATCGGTTCTCTATCTGCGCAAAAAATATATATTTTTTGAAAATTTCGAGCTTTTGTGGGGGTTGCACCAGAAGGAGTGGAACGATATATTCCGTCTTAACACCAGACCTTGGGATGATAAAAATATTGGGATGTGTTAAAATTGAAAACAATCGGACTCTTACTTGACATTTTATGAGAGTTGTAATTATTCAAAATTTTGACCATTTGTGGGGGAGGTACTTGATGGAGTGGGCCGATATTGTCCATTTTTACACCTGACCTAGCACTGACGCAAATATTAAGATTTGCAAAGTTGGAGCAAATTCGGATTATCCTTTCTCTTTCTGTGCAAAAGATATATTTTTTGAAAATTTCGGCCTTTTGTGGGGGAGGTACCAGAAGGAGTGGACCGATGTTGCCCATCTTCGAACTCACTCCATAGAGGGTCAAGAGTTTGAAAATTCATAACAGAAGTCTAAATATTTCAAAATAATCGAATATTGGCTGAGGGTATACATCTGTCGGCAAAACCGACCAATATTTTTTTTACTTGTTTTTTTCAGAATTATTTATAAATATTTAAATTTTGTACGAAAATATATGTTTACAACTTGACCATTTTGAGATTGCGATACAGTTATTAGAGCTCTCTTCTACTTCGATGTATACCTCGCCAAAATACTTCTGACAGCAAGAAAAGAATTTGTTCCTCTGTGTGCCTATAAAATATGCCTTGACTAGTAGCAGGTCATATAAGAAAAACATTAAACTGAAATTGAAAGCCTTAGCCTTAGTCTTAGTTCTGAAATTATAAGTGTTTGTAATTATCTTCAAGATAAAAATCATATGAATTTGTCTTTTTTAAAATGCTTTTCTTTCATCATCAGTCTTGACCTTTAACTTTTTCAACTTCGCTTTGAACTTTAACATTTTTATCACACTGTCGGTTGTACTACTGCGGATTCGTTTTTTTTTTTTTTTTTTGTGTTCTTCGATTTCCTTGTTTTACTGAAGATGACTTGTGTTTCTTGTTCGGCCATTTGCAAAGGCCACACAAAGATGTTAACCCCTGTCTGGATGCAGTTGTTGTCTTACTGGGCCATTTGTTATTGCTGCTAGCAGATTTATCTGTCTTTCACTTTTATTCTACACTTGTTCTGGGCATCCGTCTCCAATACTCCACAATGTTGAATATTCACTACATGTACGTGACATAGGTCCACATATAATTGTTTGCACTTTGTCTTGTGAAAGGAAAGTGTAAATACATTAATTTTGCTCGAATAGGAGAATAATAAATGGTTTTGTGCCTTATAATATCTGTGTAAATATTCTGTGTTTCATTAAATAATTATCTAATTTAAGTGAGAAATTAACTTGAGATTTTAAAATTAATTCTGAAAAACATAGTGACATTTTAGTACGAAAAACTGTAAATTTTACAAAATTGGTGTGAATATTTAAAATGACGTCCATTTGCATAAAAATGGACTCGAAGAAATTATCAATTTTTTGGTATATTTGTAGAGGCATTAATTGTTGCAACCTAGAAGAAAATGTAATGTTTCACATTTGTTGAGTATAGAGGCGTTTTTCCCTAAGTAGGGATATTAAACTCTAATTTTGTCAAAGTTTTTATTCAAGCCAAAAAGTATGCAGCGATGTATGTAAGAAATATTAAAACAAGTGAAAAAGTATCAGTCGGTTTAGCCGACAAATTTATGTTATACCCTCCACCTTTGAGAGAAGGTTATATTAACTTTGCCTTTCCGTTTGTAACATCCATAAATATTCGTAATTCGTAATAATGCTAAATATTTATAATTAGCATACAATTCTAAGTCGATTGAATGATGTCCGTCTGTCTGTCTATGTGTTGAAATCACGTTATTTGATGTAGCAGAACAATTTGTGTTGTGTCTAGGATGGTTGGTATTTAAAATGAGATATATCAGTCCACGTTTAGGTATAGTCCCCATATAATGGTACCTCTCGATATTCGGTATTTTGATGAATTTTTCCACATTTTCCCAAGGATTTGTCTAAAAATTGGTATGTGTAGGTCATAATGGTTTCTAGCTCGGGTGGCGAAACATTGTATGTATAGGCCCACGTTTTGGTATAGCCCCCATATAACGGTAACTGCCGATATTCGGTATTTTGACGTTTTTTGGCACATTTTTCCACGAATTTGGCTAAAAATTGGTGTGTGTAGTTCGTAGTGGGTTTTAGCTCGGGTGGCTGAACATTGAATATTTAGGTCTACGTTTTTCTATAGCGCACATATAACAATACCCACCGATATTCGATATTTTGATAATCCTAGTCACATTTACCCAAATAATTGTTTCAAACTATGTATTTTAAACGATTTTAAGATGACAATCCTTGAGGTATAAAATTGTCTACAGAGGTTTCCGTTTCGGTATGGCTCCATATAACGGCATCACTCACTTTATGGTTTTTTGATAAGCTTAACTGCATTATACAAATGGTCTTATTGGTATATGAAGTTTAAAGTAATACACGCTTGAATTTAGATACGTTTATATAAAAATGTTTCCTTTACTCTAAGTTGGAGGGTATTAAAAGTTCGGGCAGTCCGAACTTAAAGTTTTTTACTTGTTTAATATATTGTGACTGATGACTCTTTATTGGAGTAGTTCTGGAGAAAGACTTAACTTGTTTCCCAAGTTATAAGAGATATATGTATTAATAATATTGCCACCCTTTGTGGGGGAGGTACCAGGAGGGGTGGACCGATGGCTGTCATCTTCACACCAGATCTTGCACTCTATGAGGACACTTATTATTCAAAAATTTCCCTATATATCCCATCTCCACATCAGATCTTGTGTTTATATAAATTTTGCGATGAGCCGAGTTAAAAACATGTTTATAAGGGTTATTCAAAATTTTGACCGGTTGTGGGACAGGTACCAAAAGTAATGGCCCGTTATATCGGTTCTTTATACCAGACATTGTGTTAGTGAAAATATTAAGAAGTGCGAAATTTGGATGATCCTTTCTTGTTCTGTTAGGTAAATAATTTTCTGTCAAAATTTAGATTTTTGGTGGGGGAGTACCAGAAGTAGTGGACCGATATTGCCCATCAACGAACACGATCTAAGTTTGATAATAATATTACGATGTACCAAGTGAATGATGTACAATGAAATTTGATCTAGAGTAATAATAACTCCATTTGGGGTGATATTAGCCATTAGCGAGGGACTTAAACACCAAATCGGATGAAGCATACATATGGGAGCTATATCTGAACCGACTTTCTACGAAATCGATGTACTTGCTTCAAGACTAAGTTCGGTCGGAAGTACAAAATTCATGACTTTTGGGCTGATATTGGCCATTTGGTGCACAATTAACCCGAAATCGGTTGAAGATATATATATGGGACCTATATCCAAATCTGAACGGATCTTGAGAAAATTTGATAAACTTTTTTCAGAGCTGCATCTGATATCTGGTACAAAAGATCAATGTTGTGGGATGCATATTACGCTTGTGAAAGGCTTTACACCCCAAAATCTTATAAAACCTATATATGGGAGCTATATCTATATCTGATCCGATTTACACCGAATTAAAAGTGCTGATTTATAGGATGAATGCAGTCGTAATTGCCGAAATGCAGTCCATTTCGGCTGATATTAGCCATTTAATGCACTTTATATCGGATAAAGAGATATATGGCAGCAAGATCCTAATTTGAACCGATCTCGGTAAAAATTTACAGAGGTATTTTCGAGCAGTATCTGATGTCCGGTACCAAATATCATTCTTGTGGAGTGCATATTACGCAAGTGAGGGACGTAAAACCCAAATCGCATGAAACATATATATGGGAGCTATAGCTATATCTGAAACCATTTTCTCCAAATTTGATTATCTTGCTCCTAGACTGAATTTGGTAGGATGTACCAAAATACAGGTCCTTTGAACTTATATTAGCCATTTGGTGCACACTGAATTCGAAATCGGTTGAAGATATATGGGAGCTATATCTAAATCTGATCCGATTATCAACAATATCAATGGTTTGATTTAAAATTGTGGTAAAATCATTCAAAATATCGAAAATCAGGAAGACCGATATGTTCCATTTTTGTCGTATCAACGAAGTTTGTTCAATATAGCGGTACAATTGATTTTATATTTAGAATCTTTTAGTACTTTTTGTAATCACGGCTATGCACCCCAACATTCTATTCAATTCTAGCTTCAACCGTCTCGCCTGGTCGCTGAATAAGTCGGCCAGTTACTCAGTGCAATATTTTCAAATAACATTTTTCGAAATGAACGCATTAAAATGGCTATAACTCATGAGTATATACACATACAGAGATTGTTTATACATATAAACTTTGGTATTGACGTCGTCTTTCATATAAATTTTGCAGAGAAAAGATCGGTTTTCGCATCCTGGAGAACACCAATGCCTAACACATTGTAACTTATTTCCTTATAAAGATATACTAAATAATCTAAACCGATTTCAATATAATATGGCAAATGTATATTCGTTTCAAATTCCGTTACACATTCCAAATTTCATTGAAATTAGAGATGCATAGCATGTTTGGTGCATCAAATACATGAAATCGGACGAAAATTAATATGGTAGCTATATCCAAATCTGAACCGATTTCAATATAATTTTGCTAACACATTTTTGGACAAATTCCATCACAAATTTCAATTTCATTGAAATGTGGCATATAAAGCTTGTTTAATGCACACTACATGAAATCGACCGGAAATATATATGGGAGCTATATCCAAATCTAAACCGATTTCAATATAATTTGCCAAATTATTTTTTGTTCCAAATTCCGTTACACATACCAAATTTGGAGAGTGTATTTGTAATCGATCAATAGATATGTGCATATAAAATCAAAATTCTTAGGAGGTACCACCAATTTTGATGCTATATCTCTAGTTTCAAGTGGAATTTCAACAATTTATATAGCCTACGTTAGTTTCAAGCGATGTTGTAGTATACTTGGAAATTTTTAGGAAATATGTACAGCGGTTTTCGAGTTCATAAATTACAAACAAACAAACTTTTTCCTCCTTTATAAATATAGATTAAAAAAAAGTCAAAACTCTGGGTTTAATTCTGAACTATGGAGCCGTGAAATGTACTCCATAGAATTATCTATATATATAAATGTAAGTTGTGTTAGTTACTACGCTTATAACTTAAGAACCGCTGGATTAATTTTAACGATTCACACAAATTCGGAGTTGTCTACTCTCCGAAAAGGATAATATCCAAAAAAATCGCGTAAAAATGTGATATATTAACATTTTCATTTTGACTTTTCAAATGTACAATAGTAATGTTTTATTTTGCATGATTTTTTTCCATTTTGACTTACTTTTTTCTAATGTATATTTGTAGTGTTTTTTATTTTTTATTTTTGAATTCGAATATTAAAACCAATTTACTTAATTGACTTGATTTCTTGAGAACTGAAATTGATGGCGGGTTACATGGAAGTGTAATACCGAATTATATGGTGGCGAAACGGAATAGATGATATCGAAATAATTTAACGCGGTCACACCAAAAGAAAGATAATTATTAATTAAAAGATAATTACTTTTTCAAATTCGCTAAAAAATCACGAAAAAGAGATCTCATTGCAAAAATTCTCAAATCGGGAAAAAATCGAAAAGATTTTCAGTGGAATCGAATTTTAAAATAATAGTAAGGGTCTTTAAACATTTGCTGTAATAAATCAGCGAACAAGTTGAAGATTTTTTCAATTTGCTATTCTTCTTTTGTCATTTTTTTAATTTGTATTTGCGAACACATTTAAACAACCAAAAATGACAGAAAAAGCCTAATGGAGCTCATTTCAAAGCGTGGACCTACTTCTTTCATGTGACAATAATCCGTCCAATGAGAGCTCAAAATGCAAAATTCTTTGGAAGTACAATCAGTAAAATACCAAATTTAAAGGGTGCAAAATAATAGAGCGAATGGGACTTTTAGTAAGAAAAGGATTTCTATCCTTCCAGGAATTCTTCCCAAACATTCAAGATACCTTAAATCACTTTCGCAGGTCATGATATCGATCATAACTCACGGATAAGGGTACAACCCGATTTTATATTTATATAACCATCATATGATTTAAGCTATTTTTGGGGTCTTGGCCACTTTTTTCATATTTTGGCCCTTATTTGGCATCTTTGTCTCTAAGGGGTTAGGGAACCATCATACAGATAATTGCCACATAGGAATTTATTTAAGTAAAGTCCCCACATTGGAGTATCCCCAAGTCCACTTTCACATATAATGTGTGGTCAGAAAATAAAATTTTGTATTCTATTGAATTTGTAACTCTCAAGAGAATATTGGTTGGAAACGTAGATTTGGGAAATACATCTGTATGATAATATGGTGGATAAAACTATTTTTACTCATTTAAATCACGCGGAATGTTTTTCAGTTTGACATGCTATGTTGTTCTGTTAAATTTTTGATTTGGTCTCTATTTGTCATATTGGATTATAAGGGCTAGAAGAATGTTTTCAATGTAGGTCGATGTCTCGGAGTAGTGCCCATATAAAGAAGGTACCTCCTAATTTAACCACATTTCAAAGAATTTGGCTAATAATGCGTATTATGGGGGTGAAAATCTTACACTCAAATTTCAACATATCTACAAATTTTAGAATTTTTATCCATGTTATAATACCCTCTCAAGTCCACCTTTTGGCGGACAAACAGACTGACATGGTTAGGGGGACTTATGAGGACTCTAATGCACAATCTAAGTTGCTAATGGGTTTAAAAAAGTAATTAACTTTGGCTATTCTTAAATCATTCATCCCTCAATTATGTAGTATACAAAATACAGCAAATTCCAAATTACTGCTCATTTGACTGGAAGATTTTGCTACGATTTTTACCATATTAAAAATTTATTTGATCCCTTATATGGCGATAAGATTGATATATACTTTTTAATAGATTTGTATAGCACATCCACACAGTTGAAGCCCACGGTTTAAATATTGAAGCCCACTGGTTAAAAATGGGTACAGGTATTTTAAAACACTTTAAATCGACCTGTACGTGAACACTTATATCAGTCATATCTGTGAATAATTATGCTTGGGAATATATGCATAATAGACAAAAACTACGGGCCGGCAACGCGGACCGGGCCAGCTAGTATTCAATACAAGATATCACATTTATTCTAGAAATACCTGTGCCAAAATGTTGTCGAAAACGGATGAGACTTAGACATAACTTCCAAACTAAACATTGGGAGTGAATTTTCCCCACATTGAATATACCCACTAACTACCAGAAAATAATATTTTTTTCCATTAAAAGTAAGTACACAGAATACGATTTTTCCTTTCAAACCACTTTTCATTTTAAATTATTACTTAAAGAATAACAGCAACTTTATGTTTGTATGTATTTGTGAACTTATGTTGCCAAGTCATGCAGTATATTAGCATAATTGAAGAGAAAGCAAGTGAAATAAGGGGTGAGTAAAGAAAAACGGAAAAATAACTATGCAGGATCAAAAAAAAAAAAAGTTGAAGAAAAACAGGAGTCATTGTTGTAAACGAAGCATAAACCAGTTTTAATTTGTTTAACTTCCATGACGTTGCTTTATGTCATAAAAAGGGAGTTTTTCTGTTCATAGAAATAAAAAATAGCAGCGAGCGAATTTAAGTTGCCGTAAAAGCAATAACATTTATGGCATGACGAATGCTAGTCGATTGTTGGAAACAACTAGGACTATGGAAAAAAAGGAGGGAGAAAGGTTTACTTTAAGTTGGTAGTGGTTCAGTCCATTGAAATAATTTCGAAATTATGTGTGGATGACGTTTGTAAACAAACTGTAAATTATGTCATGGTTTAGTGAGATTTTAAGTAGCACTTACTTTGTGAGGGGTAAAATACTATTATTTAAAATGTTGGAAGGATTTTAAAATAGGAGTTTTAAACTTAAAAAAATGTTAGAGTTTTATAACAGAATATAATTTTCTATGAGAGTGACTGACTGGTTATAAAAGCCCAGAGAAAATGGCTGAATCTAGAATTTTGAAATTTTGAGAGAATTTCGATAATCATTATTATCGGGTGATTAGTGAAAGTTATAACTTTAAATTTTTGAACGCCGTCTAAAATCTGGCATATGTTTTTGAAAATTTCAGTAAACAAGTTAAAAGGTATCAGTCGGTTATGCCGACAGATGTATAGCCTCAGCCAATGTTCGTTTTTTGAATTCTGTTATGATTATTCATGCTATAGACACTTTATGGGGGAGGTTACGCAGGAGTGACCCTCATATTGTCAATTTCCTATGTGATATAAGTCTGATATAAATATAACAACTTACTTTATCCGAGATATGTGAAAATTTTTGGGAAATGTTAAAATGTGCGAGAGGTACAACATATAGTGAAGCGAAGTATTCCGGTTCATCTACCGGTTCATCTAAAATAAAGTCCTTAAAAAATTCTGTTAAAATTTTAAAAATACCAATATAGGCGTTATATTGGGTCTATACAACGTTTACCTACATAGGTATTGCTTGTCATAAGCCATTACCATATTCAGATTCGAAACTTGAAATAAACGTTGAATAATGTAGCTAAAATCATCAAAATATCGTATATAGGGAGGTACCGTTATATCGGAGCTGTGCGAAGACCTGGACCAGCATAGACAATTTTCTGTCACAGGCTATAGCATCCATTACGAACGTCAAATTAGACATCTCAAAAAATGTCGGTGGGTATTGTACCTACCGAATATAGGGAGGTACTGATATATGAGGCCTATACGAAGACCTGTAACTGCAACGAACTCTAAATACGTGATTTGAAACAATTCCGTTAAATAATGACGTTAAAATCATCAAAATGCCGAATTTTGGGAGGTACCGTTATATGGGGGCTATACGAAACCGTGGACCTGCACAGACAATTTTCTGTCATAGGCTGTAGCATCCATTACGAATCTCAAATACCAAATTTGAAACAATTAAGGTGAATAATGTCGCTAAAATCATCAAAATAACGAATATCGGGGGGTACCGTTGTATGGGGGCTATACGAAGACGTGGACCTGCACAGATAATTTTCTGTTATAGGCTGTAATATTCATTTCGAACTTCAAATACTAAAATCTAAAAAATACCGAATATCGGGAGGTACTTATCTATGAGGGCTATATGAAAACGTGGACCTACATGGCCATTCACGAACTTAACCTGCCTACTAGAAAAATAAACACGTGTGCAAAATGTTAGCCTTCTATCTCAATTCGTTGGAAAGATAGCGTGATTACAACAGACAGACGGACATGGCTAAATCGACTTAGAATTTTACGCTGATCAAAAATATATATACTTTGTTGGGTCTGACATGAGTATTTCGAGGAGTTACAAAGTATGGTGGAGGGTATAAAAATATTGGGATGTGCAATATTTATTTCCAATTTTATGCGAATAATTGTTGATCAAAATTTTAGGTATTTTATACCTCCCACATAAAATGCTACAATTTTGACCATCCCCAGAGGGAGTGGGCCGATAAATAACATTCACTATATTCACATCAGATCTCTGGTTGAGAAAAATATCTAGATATACCAAGTTCGAATCGCCGACTTGTTTCGCAAGTTAAGGTATTCATATTGTAAATTGTGCCCCGTTTAGGAGGGGTACCAAAAAGAGTGGACAGAGATCTATCATCTTTATACCAGATCTTGCTTTAGTGAAAGCTTTGAGATATGCAAAATTTAAAGATAATCGGATACATATACGTTTTATGATCGTTTTGTTATTCAAAATTTTGGCAACTTTATGGGGGAGGTACCAGGAGGAGGGGACCGATATATCAACTTCGCTGTAAATCTTGTGTTAGCAGAAATAACGATATGTGTGAAGTTTTAGGAGAATCGGTTGCTAATTTCGCATTTTATGAGAGTTTTGGTCATTCTAAATTTTGGCCACTTTGTGGGGGTGATACCAGGAGGAGTGGGCCCATATATCCCATCTTTAGATCAGATAGAAATATTTTACTGTACCAAGTTTGAAAGATTTCGGTTGTACATTTCGCGTTTTATGAGCTTTATGGCTTTTAAACATGTTGACCCGTTGAGAGGGAGGTACCAGAAGGAGTGTTTCGATGTTGCCCATCTCCAAACTCGATCTAAGTTAGTCAAATATTTATATTCTTCACCACATAGTGGTAAGGGTATTGTGTATTTATGCATTTGTTTGTAACAAGAATAAGGAGGCGAAGTAGGCCCATAGTTACTTTTAAGGATCTTCACAGAATCACTTTCTGAGACGATTTATGCATGTCAGTCCGTGCGTCCGTCCGTTCATGTATTCTTGTGAACAAAATGCAGGTTGCATTTATTATACGATTGGGATGAAATTTTCCAAACAATATTTGTATGGGCCAAGGACGAGTCCTATTCAAATTGTTGAGAATCGATTCAAATTTAAATATAGCTCCCATGCAGGCTGAGATGAAAAAAACTGCAACCAACTTCAGACTGCTGTCATTTCTAAGCCACTTGTCCGACAGCTATTAAAATTATTCCAGTGACAGCTCATTATACTTTTTAAATGCGTACAAAAGCAATTTAGTGAGAATTTTCCAGAAAAAAGTATTCGTGATGGTATAGTTTGATTTCTTTATATTTGGCTGGAAAACAACAGGTGGCTGTCGTTAGAGCACACCAATATTTAAAAGTGAATAAATCTTTTGTGTCTCGTACCATCGCTCATTACCGTAACACTAGTAGCGTAGCTGACTTTAAGGAAGTAGACGGAAGTAAACAGCAGCATCAGCAGAAATGGTTCGAAAAGTAAAGAAGCGTCGGAGTGGCCGAAAAATGGCTCGTGAGCTGAACATATGGCAATATTCCACTTTGCAAATATTGAAAAATGAGCTCGGGACAAAGCCACTGAAGTTCCAAAAAGTGCAAGAACTTACACCGCAAAAGGAAGAAAATAGACTCAAAAGAGCTAAAGAGTTGCTTCGCTTGGCCGTAAGAGGTGAACTGCCGAATTTGGTTTTCTCCGATGGGAAAACATTCGTTGTCCAGCAGTTTGTAAACAAACAATTCGGTTAGCCACCAGAACCCAAGCGCCGCTCGTATTAATCGAAAATATTCTGGAGGGTGTATTAAAGCCTTGGGCACTCAAATATTTTGGCCGCAGACCTTGGACATTTCAACAGGACTCAGCACCATCGCATTCAGCACGCGCCACCCAAAAATGGTTACAAAATGAGGTCCCTCGCTTCATTTCCAGCGCACAATCTCCAGATACCAATCTGTTGGACGATTTTGTCGCAGAGCACCATTCGGGCAGCGTGTGGCGGTTTCATTGGCGTGCCAAAGGTGACCAATTCGAACAAATCTAAACTTATTCTGGAATTTGATGCTATTTCCAACATTTTTTTCTTTCATTCAATAAAATTAAAAAAGGTAAACATTATGGCGTTTAACTTTCTTGCAGTTTTTATATCTCACCCTGTATATTCTTGATCAGCCATATAACGGTACTACTAATATTTGGTATTGGGATGATTTAGTTTTTCGTATATCAGTCTCCAAATACTTGAAATTTTGAGCATGAGTTTTTTTCTTTTGGCTTATGTGGGAGCGCTCCCGAGTCTCTATTTTATGAAAATAGAGTGGGAGTCGAAACGCTCAAAACAGAACAAACGTTTGCACTAAGAGTGTAAACGAGTGGAAAAAACAATAATAAAATCAAAAAAGAAAAAAAAAAAACACGCAAAAATAAGGTGTTGGTGGATTTTCTGTCCAAAAACAACACTCTTATGCTTTGTTTGTAGAGATTAGGGACAACCTTTTTCAATACATACGTACAAACACGTCAACGGTATGAAAATAATTGAAGTAGTACTAGACAAGATTAAAATATTAAAATCTGCTCGATTTCGATCGAATTTTGTTCCAACTCTAAAACGAGTAAAACATGCTCCTATTCGTGCCATGTCGAAAACACAGTATGCTCGTTATTATACCCTCCACTTTGGAAAGGAGGGTATATTAATATTGTCATTCCGTTTGTAACATCCTTAAATATTCGTCGTAGACCCCATAAAGTATATATATTCATAATCTGCATAAAATTCTAAGTCGATTTAACGATGTCCGTCTGTCTGTCCGTCTGTCTGTTGGAATCACGATACAGCCCACATTATTTGATGTAGAGCGCCAAAATTTAGCAGAGCAATTTGTATTGTGTCTAGGATGGTTGGTATTGAAAATGGGATATATCGGTCCCCATATTACGGTACCTCCCGATATTCGGTATTTTAAATGTTTTGCCACATTTTTTCACGGATTTTTCTAAAAATTGGTATTTGTTGGTCATAATGGGTTCTAGCTTCTTTGGCGAAACATTGCATGTATAGGTCCACGATTTGGTACAACCCCCATATAACGGTACCTCCCGATATTTGGCATTTTAATGCTTTTTGCCAAATTTCTTGGCGGATTTGTCTAGAAATTGGTATTTTTTGGTCTTTTGGCTCTTTTGGCGAAACATTGTATGTATAGGTCCAAGTTTTTGTATAGCCTCATAAAGCGGTATTTCCCGATATTCGGAATTTTGATGATTTTTGGCACATTTTCCCATGAATATGTCTAAAAATTGGTATATGTGGGTCATAATGGGCTCTAATGTTTCCTTTACCCTAAGGTGGAGGGTATTAAAAATTTGGCCCGGCCGAACTTAATGTTTTTTTACTTTTTTTTTTACTCCCAGGTGCTACCGCTGCAATTGGAGCAAAGAGTTAAATTCGATTTATCAACAATTTTTCAACGGATCCTAATGATAGATATAACATACACTTCTGACATACTTATATTTAAGTTCGTTCGAACTTAACGGCTTTTTTCTTAGCCGACGAGAAATTTATATGTTATAGTTCAATTTAGTCAAACTTTGCTCTTTACCTCAAAGTTTGGTCATATAGGGTATCATGATCTGTCCTGCCCGATTATATACATTGCTGTATTCTACAGGGTTTGCCATTTAACTTTTTATTCAAATAATGTTTTTTTTTTTTTTTCCTGAAAGGTATGCTTGGGTAATTAATTTTATCCTTCCGAATATGCTTGAACAATGCTGGGAAATATTGCGACAGTACTTTGCAATTATTGTGGTAATTTTAATTTAACAATTTTCATTTCATTTCAGGCTATTCCGAATATAGCCGTATATTACAGTCTATACGACGAAGTGGACCTGCATAGGCAACTTTTGACACAAGCTATTATAATATTCAAATGCGAAACTTGAAAAAAAAATCTGTTTATAATGTAGCTAAAATCATCAAAATACCGAATATAGGGAGGTACCATGGTAGTTATAAAACGTGGATCTGTACAGACAATTTTCTGTCATAGGCTGTAGTATTCATTACGAACTTCAAATGCCAAATTTGAAATATTTACGGTGAATAATGTCGCTAAAATCATCAAAATACCGAATATTGAAAGGTACTCTTGTATGGAGGCTATACGAAGACGCACAGACAATCTCCTCCTGTCAGGTTCACGCACAGACAATCTCCTGTCACAGGCTGGAGATTACGAACTTTAAATACCAAATTTGAAACAATTCCGGTGAATAAATTCGCTAAAATCATCAAAATGCCGAATATCGGGAGGTACCGTTATATGGGGCACTAAAAGGTGGACCTGCACAGACAATTTTCTGTCTTAGACTGTAGTATCCATTACGAACTTCAAATACCAAATTTGTAACAATTCCTGTGAAAAATGTCGCTAAAATCATCAAAATATCGAATATCGGGATATACCGTTATATGGGACTATACCAAAACGTCGACCTACATGACCCATTTTCAGTACTAAAAGACCTGCATACATAATACACATTTGAGTAATTTTTTTTCAAATTACTTCATTTCGTTCGGAAGCTAGAGTGATTTCCACAGACGGACAAACGGATAGACGGACGGACATCGCTAAATCGACATAGAATTTTATGCTGATCAAAAATATATATATTTTGTGGGATCTAAAATGGATATTTCGAGGTGTTACAAACGGAATGACAAACTTAATATACCCTCCATACTAACGCATATTTCAATATTTTCCAAATAGGATCATATAAAGTAAAGGAAGCTGTCAATACATTTCTAAAAGGGCCAAGAGTTTAAATAATCAAAACGCAAGTCAACATATTTAAATAAACAGACAGGTTATTATTATTATTCTTTTTTTTTATATAAATATTACAAAATTGGACCATTTGCCAAAATTGGTGCCCCATTAATTATTCTGACATTATATTAAATATATTTTCATGTCATCGTAAACAATAATTTCCTCAATTATATGCCTTATTTCAGACCCAATATGATAATTACCATTTAAAAAATAACAATAAAAAGAAAGCAATCACATTCATGTCTTTATTTTCTCAATATTTAATAATATCACATTCAATCGCCATAATTATCTTGATAATTATGATGTCTTGTTATTGCCACCTTTGCTGGTTGTTGACAACGAAAAAAAACTCAATCAATTTTGCAATTTTTCTTCTTTCAGCTATAATTGAATTCAATACAGAGCATTCCATTTTCTTTTCTTCTTCGTTCTTCTTTTAATGTTAAAACGTGAGACATAAAGGCCTATTTTTTAAAGTAGCACACGCCGGCAAACAATGGAACAAACAAATGAAACGTATCATCATCAAACAGTCATACTGGCTGGCGGGTTGGCAGTCCGGGAGCCAGGCAACTTCAATCTAGGAGAAGAAGAATGAAAATCTCTTACAAAGGCAGAAAAAAGGGAAAAGAAGAAAAAATAAAAAAACCAAAATCACATTAAATTCACTCAGACATTGGCAGATGCAATGTCTGAAATTTGTTGACTGACTGTCTGTCTGTCTGACTGACTTTAAAATTACCAAAAGCAGAATCATCAGCATTTTCATGAGCAGTATTATTATTATCCAATAGGCAGACAGAAAGAGACGACAGGCAGACAGACAGACAGTCATCCATAATAGTCGGCTATGTTGGAATGTTGCTTGCAGTAATTCAGATGTGTCAATCAGTTTGAAGCTGGTGATTATTGGCGCCTCACCGTAGTTGCATTTCAGTGAATAAAAATCAAGGAAGGCCAGATATATTTTCCGTTAAAACCTACAGGGTGAAATAAAAAAAATCTGCAACAAAGTCGAAATACACATTTTAGACCCCACAAAGTATTATGGCCTATATTCTTGATCAGCATAAAATTCTATGTCGATTTAGCGATGACCGTCCGTCTGTCACTCTACCCGTCTGTCCGCCTGTCCTTCTGTGGAAATCACTCTAGCTTCCGAACGAATTGAAGTAGATTGATAAAATTTTGCTCAAATGTATGTTGTCCCTGCAGGATTTTTGGTATTGAAAATGGGCCATGTAGGTCCACGTCTTCGTATAGCCCCCATATAAGGGTACCTCCCGATATTCGGTATTTTTATGATTTAGCGACATTATTCACCGGAATTGTTTCAAATTTGGTATTTGAAGTTGGCAATGGATACTTCAGCCTAAGACAGAAAATTGTCTGAGCAGGTCCACATCTTCGTATAGCCCCCATATCACCGTACCTCCCGATATTCGGTATTTTGATGATTTTAGCGACATTATTCACCGGAATTGTTTCAAATTTGGTACTTGAAGTTCGTAATGGATACTTCTACCTAAGACAGAAAATTGTTTGTGCAGGTCCACGTCTTCGTATAGCTCCCACATAAGGGTACCTCCATATGTTCGGTATTTTAATGATTTTACAGACATTATTTACCGGCACTATTTCAAATTCGGTATTTGAAGTTCGAAATGGATACTACAGCCTAAGACAGAAATTTGTCTGTGCAGGTCCAGGTCTTCATATAGCCCCCATATGAAGGTACCTCCCGATAATCGGTATTTTGATGATTTTAGTTACATTATTCGCCGATTTTTTCTAGGTTTCACTTTTGAATATTGCAATAGCTTATGACAAAATTTGTCTATGCAGGTCCACGTCGTCGTATAGATCCTAATATATGGTTACATTCGGTATTTTTAAGATTTTAACAGAATTTTTAATGTTTTTTTTTTTTTTTTGAAAACTGCCAAATTTGAACCAAAGGTGGAGGGTATTCAAAGTTCGGCCCGGTCGAACTTACAGCTTTTTTACTTACAGCGAATTATGACTTTCAAACGGCTAATGAAACCGTCACACAATGCCCGAATGTTGCTCTGCGGTATTTTGGCCCATTCCCGGCGAAGCGCTTGCTTGAGGTGATCGATGCTTTGGTATTTTTTCGTGCCAACTTTTATCCGAAAATACTCCAGACATAATAATTCAACGGATTGGGAGACGGCGTTTTTGGTGGCCATTGCGAGGAACCTCATTTTGTAACCATTCTCGTGTGGCGCCTGCTGAGTCCTGTTGGAATGTCCAAGGTCTGCGGCCAAAATGTTTGCGTGCTCAAGGCTTTAATATATGATGCCACGGTCTATTAATACGACCGGAGAGCGACAATCGGCTTTTATGGCGCCCACAGCATCACCATGGCCGGCGCTTGAGTTCTGGTGGCCAACCGAAGGTGCACACCTCTTTGGCAAGTAAACACGATCATTTTGTTTGTTTACAAACTGCTGGACAACGAATGTTTTCTCATCGGAGAAACCCAAATTCGGCATTCACCACTTTCGGCCAAGCCAAGCTACTCTTTAGCTCTTTTTAGCCTATTTTCTTTCTGGTGTGGTGTAAGTTCTTGCACTTTTTGGAATTTCAATGGCTTTGCCCCGAGCTCATTTTTTCAATATTTGCCAAATAAAATATTGCGATATGTTCAGCTCAGGAGCCATTTTTCGGCCAAGTCGCTTCTTTGCTTTTCGAACCATTTCTACTGATGTTGCTGTTTTCTTCCGTCCACTTCCTAGACGTTGGGCTACACTACCAGTATCACGGCAACGAGCGATGGTACTAGACACAAAAGATTTATTCACATTTAAATTCTGGAGTGCTCTAACGATAGCCACTTGTGGTTTTCCGGCCAAATATAAAGAATTCACACTATCACGTTTGAATTCCATCACGAATAACTTTTTTTCAGGAAAATTCTCTTCAAAATGCTTTTGTACGCTTGTAAACAATATAATGAGCTGTCACTGAAATAATTGTAACAGCTATCGGAAGAGTGGATTATAAATGACAGCAGTCTGAATGTGGTAGCAGTTTTTTCATCTCACCCTGTATGTGAGAATGTGTAACAAATTTTCTGCTCTACACTTCATAGCTGGTTTCACTCTACAGTACTTTTGAATTTTAATCATTGTAAAAAGACATCAACGACACCAGCAATAAAACAGTGCTTAAATTCGCATAAAGACTCTTCCGAACTCCACATTCGTTGTGGCATCGATGCCATCATCAGCAGATTTTCCGCAGAAACCGTAAATGGATTTTTTATGGCAAACGTGGTCGCTATTTTGCTAGGTGTCGCTTTCATTCGAAAATAAAAATCGCAAGAAATAATAATGCTCGAGTCAGCCAGTCAGTCAAACCGTTTCTTTTTTGCATACCCCTGCGGCACGTTTTGTTTCCCATTAACTGGGCAACAATATCAGAGCTTCCACGCGCACATTTCAGAAATTGAAAAGCCAAAGAAATAAAGCAACCAAAGAAAAAAGAAGGAGACAAAATGGAAATCCAGCAAAATAACTCTTTGCTGGTGGAAGTCAAGTCAAACTATTGGCAGAGGAGAAGAAGTGGTGTACGTCATCAACACCAGCATCGTCATCGACCAACCAGTTTACAGATTACCAACCATCATGACTTTTTACAGGATTAAATAAAAAAAATAAATTCTCGCATTAAATTTTATTTAAATCTCATTTTTATCACTTCACTTCGACTACAGGAAAGTGGTAAGACGGGAATTGGTTATTGGTCAGCAAGGGATAGATGGATATATCAATTATGGATTTTGTCCAATTGCTGACAGCAGTGGAATTAAATCCACAAATATATGAGCCATTCAAAGTGACCAACTTTGGCAATTATTGTTTAAGACAAATTAACTGGAAATTGAAATAAAATGAGTCATCGATGAGGAGAGCCAGAATGGATAGTTTTACAAAACTTTTTATAGACAAGAAATTATCTTCAGCTGTAAAATAAAATTGGCAACATAGAGACCTATTAACACAGATTTAGTGGTCTATTAATTTGGGATGAGAATTGGAAAGGGGAGTCCTTATTAAGGGGTGGTCTGGTTGAGATAATCAATTGTTTTGAATTGTATGCGTTTTATGGGTGGTAAACACTTCAATTCCGTTTTCCAATCTAAGATAAATAAACACAAAATACATGAAATTAAAATCAGGAGGAAGAAGAATAAAATCAGTTGGGACCGGAATGATGAAACATTGAAAAATTGGCTTGTAACTTTGAGGGCAATGCTTGTAAGTGTGAAGGAACCTATGGCACTTGATTATTTAACAGAGAAGCGTCTGCATATTGTACCAATATTTGGAGGGAAAATAATTGTAGGAAAAATAATACTGTGCAACACAAATAAATAAATAAGTAAATTATTAATTGAATAACTAAATAATAACAAGTAAAAAAGCTGTTGTAGTATCCATTTCGAACTTCAAATACCAAATTTGAAACAAATCCGGTTAATAATGTCGCTAAAATCATAAAAATAACGAATATCGGGAGGTACCGTTATATGGGGGCTATATGAAAACGTGGACCTACATGACCCATTTACGAACTTAACCTACCTATTGGAAAAATAAACATGTGTGCAAAATTTTAGCCTTCTATCCCAATTCGTTGGAAAGATAGCGTGAGTACAACAGACAGACAGACATACAGCTGTCCGTCCGTATGTCACAGACGGACATGGCTAAATCGACTTAGAATTTTACGCTGGTCAAGAATATATATACTTTTTTGGGTCTGACATGAGTATTTCGAGGAGTTACAAACGGAATGACAAAGTTAATTGTTGTGGAGTGCATATTACGCATGTGGGGGACTTTAACATCAAATCGGATGAAACATATATATAGGAGCTATAGCTATATCTGAACCGCTTTATACCAAAATTTAAAGCACTTGCTTTTAAGCCGAAATCCGTTGTAAGGTTCAAAATTCCGTACATTTGGGCTTATATTAGCCATTATTTGCACAAAAATATGGAGTAAGGGCTAGTGTCTGAGAAGAAGCTCACAATTTTCGACATTATTAGTATTAAATGTATTAACCGGGACAACATTTCGTACCATATGGAATGACGTGAACAGATGGATCTAAAATCTTTATATTTTGTTGTTGCAAAATGGTCTGGGTTTATCCCTTTATTGTTGTTTTTATAAAAACAACGTTTGTTTATTAGTGGAGAACGATGGTAATGTTTACCATGGGGTAAGGCAGTTAATACCTAGGTTTCGGAAAGAGCCACCAATCCTCATCAGTTCCCTTGTTTTTGTCTGGGATATTCTCCCCAGAAGTTATTTTAAAAATAACTGCCTTATCCCCTGGTAAACATTACCATCGTTCTCCACTAATAAACAAACGTTGTTTTTATAAAAACAACAATAAAGGGATAAAGCCAGACCATTTTGCAACAACAAAATACTACGGTATCCCGAACAAACAAGCCACACTGTTCTAAAATCTTTATATTTGATATACGAATTGTGCGTACTAAGTGTATGGATTGAATGTTGATAATAGGCACAAATGTTAGTATGTACGTTGAGATTTGAAGGTGGATTTGGAAATATGTAATTACTAAATAGTAATAAATTTGGTATAGAGTGTGGGAAAAAAGTAGAAGGAATTTCAAATTTTGGTATTAGGATAACTATAAATGCGTGTTTAAATAAGGAGCCGAAATTCCTGCTATATTGAAAGTGGTAAATGTTATTAAAATTGATTAAATTCGGAAAAGTGCTAGAATATAGGGATATAGGGTATAATGATAACTGTGAGTATTTAGCGTTAAGTCAAGGAGTTTAACGAAAATTGAAAAAAAAAAAAATGGTACTTAATCGAATATAATGGTAGCTGAACTTTTGAATTTTTCTATGAGGGCAACTAGGGGTTAAACAAGGGACATTTAATCTAAATGCGTGATATATATAATAAAATAAAATTTTTGTACGTTTGATTGCTTGTAGGTTTTTTTTTTTTTTTTTGTAATATATTGACACAAAAACTGCTGAACAGATTTCCTGCAAATTTTCAAAAATATACTACAGCATCGCCTGCAAGTAACAAAGACTATTTACATTTTTGAAATTAAACATGGAACTGGAGAAATAGAATTGGAATCGGAGGATCTTCCAAAAAAATTAGTTCTTGAATGCACATATCTATGGATCGGTTATAGGTAAAGTATTCAACTTTGGAATGTGTAATGGAATTTGGTATACAAATAATTTTGTCAAATTATATTGAAGTCGGTTCAGATTTGTATATAACTCCTATATTTCTACCTCTCATAGGAACATAAATGCCCTTTAACTTTAAAATAATGTAGTTTCCTGTGCGCTTGGCAATGGATATGACAATTAATAAAATGTAAGGTAATTATTTTCAATTTGCCTTGAAAGAAATAGTTCAATTTTAATCTTGAAATTAAGAAATAGTGTCGTCCTTTTATTTATTTAGAACAGTGTTGGCTTTGTTTGTTCGGGATATCATAGTATTTTGTTGTTGCAAAATGGTTAGGCTTAATCCCTTTATTGTTGTTTTTATAAAAACAACGTTTGTTTATTAGTGGATAACGAGGGTAATGTTTACCAGTACCATGGTACAATGATATCAAGGTAGGGCTATGATACCATATGATTTTAATTTTTTTATTTTCTTGGCTTAATATGTCATCTTTATTTGTTTATGTATGTGTTTTATTTTCAATAACAAAAAAAATGTTCAGAAAATATTCAAATTCGGGTGTTTTCAAAATGTTAATTTCCAACGTATGCATCAACAAAATCTAGAGTTTTTGTAGCGAAATAATCCTTTAGAGATATATAGTACATGATTTTGGAAAGCAGGTCTTGACCTTTCATCCAGTTATCGCGGTTTTCAATTATTTATTCAAAATATATGCAACAAGTTGTTTGATTTTTTATTGTTTTGATACTAATTCTGACATTACAAGCCAAACAGGTAGACCTCTATACTTGCAATTTTGTCAAAGTTGGCCTACCTTCTCTTCTTTGTACCATGGGGATACCTACGTTTTGGAAAGAGCCACCAATCCTCATCAGTTCCCTTGCATTATTGACATGACTCCTAATTTATACAACAATTAACACAAACTACTCCTCCTGGGAATAAGCCTTGGCATGGCGGTGAAGTTAATTACTTTCATAATCGATAGGAAACTAATTATTCAATATGGACTTTGTATATATCATGGTGGAGGTTATCAAAAGTTCCGTCCGGTCGAACTTATTTCCCCTAGAATTATTGAAAAAATCATTTATAGTGTATTTAAGTCCTTTATTTCTATAACATCAAAAGTGGTTATGAATTAGTGCATTTCGAAGAATAACTTATTGTAAAATAGTGACCAACATAACACATTCAAAAACTAAATACCTCCCTGCATTGATTTATATTCTTTTTTTATATTCATAACAAAATTTGCGCAGATTTTTGCAACAAAATGAATATTAAATATACCCTCCACTCCATGGATGAGGGGAAAACAATAACAATTTTACGCCTACACCCCCACAACCACCATGGCAAAAACAAAGTGATTTTTGCAACAATGATAATCACAATTTTACGGGTTCATTGTATTCCATATCGATGAAGATGTTTCCTTTTTTTCGTTTTCATTCCGCAATATAAAACCGACTACAATAAAACCATATGGGTTGCAGGGCCCATATCAAATAACAAAACAAATAAAATAGTCAACTCAAACAACCACAACCTCTCAGTCATTATTTGGACGGCAGACGTTATTGAAACAATGGAACGAAAACACAATCAAAGCCATGAAGTCTATAAAAATTGATTGACAAAACGATAACATTTAAATGCGATGGCGGCTTTTATTTGTAGCCTGTAGATACAAAGAAAAATATTCTATCACATTTGGTAAGCAGACTTATTCGAATGCCTACTATTTTCAAGTATTTAGAGAGATGTGAATTTACGATGATGGTTAGAATTTTATTTCATAAAGTATCCTTTGTAATTTTACCAACCTCACTTCAATAGAGGGTATATGGAGTTTGTCTTTCTTTTGATGACTCCTCGAAATAAGCATTTTAGGCTCCAAAAAGTATATATAATTTTTATTAACGTAAAATTCTGTGTTGATTTGGCCATCCATTCATCTTCCTATGGAAATAGCTAGCGCATGGAATAAAATATGTTCATAAATTTTTACTCACATTTTTTTTAGGTCCGAACAAGTGTATTGAAAACTAGCAAGTGACAGATACTTCATCAGCGAAAATTCGCCTTAAAAAATTAGATTTATTCCAGCAGTCCTTTTTATACCCTATACCACAAAGTGGTCAGGGTATTATATCTTTGGGCATTTGTTTGTAACAGCCAGAAGGAAACGAGCCATAGACTAATAGTTGATAGAATCACTTTCTGCGTCGATTTATGCATGTCAGTCCGTCTGCCCATGTATTTTTGTAGTGTGATTTTGTGCATTTATTAACCGATTGAGATAAAAATTTCCAAACAATATTTGTTAGGCCCAAGGACGAGCCCTATTGAAATTGTTGAGAATCGGTTCAAACTTGGATATATATATGTTCATCCGATTTCGGGTTAATTGTGCACCAAATGGCTAATATCAGTCCAAATTACCCACATTTTGGAAATTCCGACAGAATACATCCTAGAAACAAGTACTTCAAATTTTGTGAAAATCGGTTCAGATTTATCTATAATAAGTCCCCCACATGCAGCATTATGAGTTTTCCGATAGAGCTCAGAAATAAGTGCGTAAAATTTTGTATATTAAGTTTGTCATTCCGTTTGTAACACCTCGAAATATACATTTTAGACCCCACAAAGTATATATATTCTTGATCAGCATACAATTCTATGTCGATTTAGCTATTTCTGTCCGTCTGTCCGTCTGTTCGCCTGTGGAAATCACTCTAGCTTTCGAATGAAATGAAGTAGGTTGATAAAATTTTACTCAAATATATATTATATCTGCAGGACTTTTGGTATTGAAAATGGGCCATGTAGATACACATTTTGGTATAGCCCGCATATAATGGTACCTCCCTATTTTCGGTACTTTGGTGATTTAAGAGACATTATTCACAGGAATTGTTTCAAATTTGGTATTTGAAGTTCGTAACGTATGCTACAGCCTTTGACAGAAAATTGCCTGTGAAGGTCCACGTCTTCATAAAGCACCCATATAACGGTACATCCCGATATTCGGTGTTCTGATGATTTTAGCGACATTATTCACCAGAAT
Source organism: Musca domestica (assembly GCF_030504385.1). NCBI lineage: Eukaryota > Metazoa > Arthropoda > Insecta > Diptera > Muscidae > Musca > Musca domestica. Next base: position 11,805,018 of record NW_026712383.1, on the reverse strand, counting down.
TATTTCAAATTGGGTATTTCACGTGCGTAATGTATACTACAGTCTAAGACAGAAAATTGTTTGTGTCTTCATATAGCACACATAAAACGGTACCTCATGGATTCATATAAAACGGTACTCAATGGATTTTATTTTTTTGATTTTGCCAAAATTGCCAAATTCGTTCCAAATGGTGAAGGGTATTCAAAGTTCGGCTCGGCCGGACTTACACCTTTATTACTTGTTCATATTCTATAGAATTTTTTCATGTATTGAAACTCGATTCGGTCTATTGCTGGATATAGTACCGAAATTGTGAATATTCTAAATCATGATACGCATTCAAGTAAGATTCATAGTTAGTGTGATCTACGTTACATAAATTCCCAATATAAACCTTTTTTTGTTACGGGAGCTCTATCCCTTTACCCAAGACCAAATTAGGAACATTTAGTACGCATATGCAAATCAATCGACATCTCTCCATGCTAGACTCCAACAGTGATCCAAAGTTAGTTCCATTTAGTGACTTTCGAATACCACCACCAGATCTCAACCTCAGATGCCAATAGTGTCCTTAATATCATATTAAAGGACTTCAGCTCTGTAATTTCCTCCATTACCAAATTTAGTACCATTTAATACAGTTATAGTACGCATATGCAAAACCAGCTTCTCCTTGCAACAACAGAGACCAAAATGACATCCATCTCGATTTTGGGGATTCCAGCTCTATCCTTTCACCCAATTTCAAATTTAGTACAACTTAGAACTTATTGTACAATTTTAGTACACATTCTAAAAACCACATCCTAAATACCAACAGAGACTTCAATGACAAATTACGGACCAATTTAGTACCACTTAGTACATTTCGTACAAATAAAATACTCGTTTCCAAAAACACCTCAATATCTCAATCCCTAACACCAGCAGTGACATCTATATCAAATTTCAGGATTTTTGTTCTATTCCTTCTCCCAATATAAAATGTAGTATTATTTTTATACTTTCCGTATAAATGATTATACGGAAACACATTTCCAAAACTAACGTCATATCTCAATTCCACATACCAACAAACCTTCAATGTCGAATTTGGAGATTCTTGTTCCATCCCTTCAGCCAATACCAAAGTTAGCACTGTTTAGTACTTTTCGTACAAATATAGGGTACATTTCCAAACCTCCGCCAAATATCAACATCAATATAATCAGTAATCGAAACATCAACTTTCAGAATTTTATCTCTATCCTTAATTATATTTCTTAACTCGAACCTAATAACAAACTTCAGATTTCAAGCACTTTCTGTTCACTAATACCAAATTGCACCAAATACAGTACCATTTATTACTTTTATCCACCCCCATATCCTAATTGCAGATACCAACATCCCTTTACCCAATATTAAACTTAGTACAACTTAGTACTTTTCGTACAATTATAGTACACATTTCCAATATCTATATCAAAATTCAGGATGTTTGCTCTATTTCTCCTCCCAATACAAAATGTAGTACTATTTAAGACTTTTTTTTCAAAATTGCCACCATATCCTAATTACAGATACCAATAGATACCTTATTGTCAAATTTGGAGTTTTTTGCTCCACCCCTTCAATCCTACCAGCAACAGGGACCCCAACACAAAATTTCAGCTTCATCCGTTCACCCCAAACCAAACCGTTCCAAATATAGTACCATTTAGTACAGTTCGCACACATAGTACACATCTCCAAAACCATCTTCATGTATCTTTACTTTACTTTCCAGCCTTAGTTTTCATACCAAATCTCCAAATTTTTAGCTTTATCCGTACCATTTTGGAAGTTTAGTACCATTTTAGAACTTTTGCAACTTTAAAGTTCGAACCTCCAAAAACCTTTCGGTACGCCAATTCTGCACTCCATCAGTGAGCCTCATTCCAAATTTCAGAATTCCAATACAAAGTATTAAATTTTTAGTACTTTTCGTACCCTTTAGTGTCCAAAAAATCCAACCTGCGTCCCAAGACTGGTCCTTGTAAAAAATGTAAAGATTCAAGCTTTAGCCGTTTCGTGTGGGCGTTGATCAGTCAGTCATTCAGTCACATATTTAACTACTCATTTATATGTATAGATGGACCATATATGTGAAGAATTATATAATGGCTCCTACCAATTTAAGATACTTTTTGGGGGCTTGTCCATACCTGTCACTCGAATTTGCTGTAAACTGGAAATTGTCGTAAATTAAACACAGCAAATAAAATCGGTTTCCCTACATTATTATATTCTTAAATACTACCGCAGTTTCTTCCATTGTCAAGCACATCGATCTGAGTAGAATGACATCAATGGCGATGACAACATTAACAGCCGAAAAACAACCTCAGAAATCAATGACTAAAGCCTCAACATTGACCTCAGACTACGTAACCTCCATGTCCTGGTGGTTAGACAGCAGCATTGCCAAGATGACTACAATACATGTTGTGTCCTTTCCTTGGCAACATGTATTTGGCAATGGAAACTGCTGATGAACTACATTCATTCATCGCAGCATGCTGATTGTTTGTATGTCTGTCTGTAAGTCTGATTTTGATGCAATCATAATGTGTCGTCTAAATATAATTTTCGCCACATTTGCTGAGGTGGCTTTTGGTTTTTCTTGACAACGGCCGTCTCTGACCACTGCAAGGAGGCCATTGAGTTTGAGGTCAATGTTGAGACCTTGGTTATGTGCTTTTTGAGTTATTTTCTTGCGGCTAATGATGTCATTGCTACATTTTGTTGAAATGAAAATAATGATGACGGTAACTAACATGGCGACAATTGTGCTGGCCAAAGGATAATTTATTTGGTCATCACACATTTCCGATATATTATTGTGTTGTTGCAGCAATGTGAACGTGTTTGTTCTGCTAATGTGGTGTTGGTTTTAATTCAAAGTTAAAAAAATTAGAAGTGAATATCCGATATATTGATAGATATAAAGTGGCAAAGAAAAGTATAGGTACCCCCATACAAAAACAAAAAAATAAGTATCAGTCGGTTTTGCTGACAGATGTATACCCTCAGCCAATGTTTGATTATTTAAGTATATTTTGACTTCTTCTTTGAAGTAGGTTCCGAAGAAATGTACCAATATTGTCCATTTCGTATCGGATCTAAATAAATATGGCATAAATATTCCGACATGGCAGGTTTAGACTATATTGACTACTTCCTTCACTATTTATAGATATGTGATAATTTTTAGAAAATATTAAAAAGTGCGTGATGTACCAGATATAGTCGACAGAAGTATTCCATTTTCAAGTTCACCATTCCGTTTGCAGCTTATCCAAATTATACTTTTAGACCTAACAAAGTATATATATTCTTGATCAGCTTAAAATTCGAAGACGATTCGTCCGTCCATCTGTTGTAATTAATTTAGGAAGCTAATATTTTTCACATATCAGTCTTTTGTCTGCATACAGGTCAAATTCGAAGATGGGCTATATCGAAGATGGGCTATATCGGTCCACTATAGCTTCCATAAAACAGTACCCCCCGATATTCAGTATTTTGATGATTTTAGCCACACTTTTCAATGAAATCGTCTGAAAATCCATACAAGTAATTCCTTTTAAGTATTTTACCCCCCGTAAGAGAATTGTCTATATAAGTCGACGATATTGTATATCCCTCATATAACGGTACCTCCCGCTATTCGGTATTATGATGAGTGTAGCCAATTTTTCAATGGAATTGTCTAAAAATCCACACGTGGAGTTCCTTCTGAGTACTCTACCACCTGACAGAGAATAGTCTATATAGGTCCACGATATCGTATATCTACCATATGCGTTGGCGGTACTAAACCAGCAAGTGCTCACTACTTCGTCAGCAAAAGTCCACCTTAAAATTTAGATTCGTTCCAACAGTTCGTGTTAGGCTTTTTAGTACTGAAAGTACACAACTTGTTCAGTTTGACATAATTTTCTAATCAAAACTTCATACATCGTACCAAATTATCCGACTTTCAAGCTTTTATTATTTAATTCAATTTTTCTTTTTCGGAAAAAAATAATGAGAAAATATTTACCTCTTACATCAAAAAATCTTCAAAATCTTTCATCTTGAAGGTTACCGAACGGGGTATAAATAAAATCATTGCATAATGGCTCTGTCCAAAACTATTTTAAGGTCTCCGTATGTAAAACCTAAAAAACAACAATGACCGCAAATCAAATTTCAGAATATCAGTTCTATCCCTTCTACCAATACATAATTTTAAACGCATATCCAAAACAATCTACATTTCCTCACCTTAGACACAAGGAGTGATTCCAAATTAGTACTATTTAGTACCTTTCGAACAATTATAGTACGCATTTGATACCAACGAAGACTTCAACATCGACTTTCCGGATTCCAGCTCTATGAGCCCTTTCAGCTCTTCACCCAATACCAAACTTAGTACTCTTCGTACATTGCGCATATCCAAAACCAGCTCCTTCTCTCAACCTTAGAAACCAATCCATATCAAACTTGTTGATTTCAGCTCTATCCCTTTACCCAATGCTGAATTTAGTACCATTTAGTGCTTTTCGTACAATTATAGTACACATTTCCAGAACCACCTACATATCTTAATTACAGACACAAACAGTGATATCTATAACAAATTTAAGGATTTCAGCTCTCTTCCTTCATACCAGCTCTATTCCTTCCAACAATACCATATTTAATATCTCTATCAAAATTGTATCTCCATCCCTTCACCCAATATTGTACCATTCAGTTTTAATTCCAAAATACAATTTCAAGCACTTTCTGTTCGCCAAATATCTAATTGTACCAAATATAGTACTTTTCGTGCACTTGTAGTACACACTTCCAAAACCACCCTCAAATTTCATTCCATTCATTTGCAAATTTATTATTCGGCTTCAACATATTTAATATCTTTAAGATGCCACTCCGTTGCCAATGTTGTGAGGCCACCATTGATCAATTAATTTCGCCCTTTAAACTTAAAATCATTTCGAAACAAAAAAATCCTTTGCACTAAATCCTTTGCAAATCAAATGCCACCAAACAACAGTTATCAACTGAAACGCAAGAACCACATTTTCAGTTCCCCAAATGCCTACCACATATTTTTTTCATTGTTTATTTTTATCGGTCGGAATGCCAGTTTGGGTACGATGACAGGTTTGTTGAAAATGGTTTCCTGTAACAAAAATGGAAAGCAGGAAAACCAAAAAAAAAAAGGCAACTAAATGGAAGAAATTTTTACAAATTCTGATTGCCACCAATGCGTGGTGCACTGGGCATTAGGTAGAATACATATTTCCGGCGGATAAGGTTTTGCAGGTTACATTGTTAGCACACGCGTCTACAGGCAAACACATACGTTTACATTTAAACACACACATATGTATTTTGATATAAACATGGCCTAAGCACAACATTTGTTGGTGGAGTCGGAAGTTAAGAGACAGAAATGTCAATGCCTCTGGATTCGTTGCCACTGTCAAAACTTGTTACAAGTTAGTATGAAATGGGGAGGACACACCGTTTGAAAATCCTCGAAATCATTGCATTGAATTCACATAAAATTGTAGATTGTTGAAATATGCGAGTGTATCAATGTTTTCCAGCAGGATTTGGAAAACTTACATTTTTAAAGTGGGAACTGGAGTAAAGTAGTCGAAATTTTCGCACAGATTCCTACATTGTTTGCCTACTTCATTCATGCGGTTTTAGTTATACCCAGCCAAAAATTGCATTATACACCGGATTACCAGCCCGTTATTAAAAAGAAGATATCCCTTGGTCAAAAATGAGTCATATATATATAGTTATTATTATTATTTTATACCCTCCACCATAGTATGGAGGGTATATTAAGTTTTGTCATTTCGTTTGTAACACCTCGAAATATACATTTTAGACCCCACAAAGTGTATATATTCTTGATCAGCATAACATTCTATATCGATTTATCAATGTCCGTCCGTCTGTTCGTCTATCCGTCTACCGTCTGTCCGTCTGTCCGTCTGTGGAAATCACTCTAGCTTCCGAACGAAATGAAGTAGGTTGATAAAATTTTACTTCAATGTGTATTATGTATGTAGGACTTTTGGTATTGGAAATTGACCATGTAGGTCCACGTCTTCGTATAGCCCCCGGTACCTCCAGATATTCGGAATTATGATCATTTTAGCGACATTAGTTACCGGAATGATTCAAATTTGGCATTTGAAGTTCGTCATAGATACTACAGCATAAAACAGAAAATGGGTCATGTAGGTCCACTTCTTCGTATAGCCCCCATATAACGGTACCCCCCGATATTCGGTATTGTGATGATTTTAGCGACATTATTTACCGCAATTGTTTCAAATTTGCTATTTTGAGTTCGTAGTAGATACTACAGCATAAAACAGAAAATGGGCCATGTAGGTCCACTTCTTCGTATAGCCGCCATATAACTGTACCCCCCTAATATACGGTCTTTTGATGATTTTAGCGACATTATTAACCGGAATTGTTTTTTCAAATTTTGTATTTGAAGTTGGTAATGGATACTACAGCCTATGACAGAAAATTGTCTGTGCAGGTCCACGTCTTCGTATAGCCCCCATATAACGGTACCTCCCGATATTCGGTATTTTGATGATTTTAGCTACATTATAAACAGATTTTTGTCAAGTTTCGCATTTGAATATTGTAATAGCTTGTGACAAAAGTTGCCCATGTAGGTCCACGTCGTTGTATAGACCCTAATATATGGCTACATTCGGTATTTTTAAGTTTTTAACAGAATTTAATTTTAACGGATTTTTTTTTTTGAAAATTGTTAAATTTGTACCAAATGGTGGAGGGTATTCAAATCTCGGCCCGGCCGAACTTATTTATCGATTAATTTTTAGTCAAGAAAAAACGGGTTATTTTATTTTAAGTCATAGGATATATGACTATACCTTATCATGTGAAGAGTCCATCCTAAAATTTTTATCAGTCAGGACAATATTGGTAAACTTTTTCTGTTACCTTCACCTCAAAAAATATAAATTTTGAATAGTTTTACTCTCATAACATACGAAATAAATCAGCGTTGTCGATCAAAGTTAGTGTAGCCCAATATTTCAATAAACCATAGATCCAATGTAAATATGGGATATGTCGGTAGACTTCTGCTCGTACCTCCCCCAATGTTTCAAGGTTTTCTTGAGTTTTTGCGATCAGCCCGTGAGTGGCAATAGGATTCTTTTTAGTTGTCTGCTTGCTTTCCCACTTTGATAATGGTCAGGGACTCTGCTGCTCCATAGACTGTTCTAATGCTACAATACAATTTAGTCAATAACGATAGGGAAATTTCCTGTGCTGTTAAGGCCTTTTTGGATTGATTCTACATTGCCCAAAGGGTTAATAGCAATCGCCTCTATTTATATTTAAGCAGCTACTTCATATTTTCAAGGTTTTGTAATAATTCTCTGATACTATACGTCTAGGTCTATCTGTCATCGAAGTTTAAGTCCAAATCACCTGTTCCGAAACAAGCCCCGAAAAATGATGTAAATGATGTAACGCAAAAATTCGCAGGTCCACGTCTTCGTATAGACCCCAAAAATAACTGTAACCCCTATATTCCGTATTTTTATGATTTTAATAGAATTTTCAACGGATTCAATTTTATATTATTATTATTTTTTTATACCCTACACCACATGGTGGTAAGGGTAGTATGTCTTCGTGCATTTTTTTGTAACATGGAGAAGGAATAGTTACTTTTGAGAATCTTCATAGAATCACTTTCTGATTCGATTTATGCACGTCAGTCCGTCCGTCCGTCCATGTATTCTTGTGAACAAAATGCAGGTCGCATTTATTATCCGATTGAGCTAAAATTTTCCAAACAAAATTTGTCTGACCCAAGGACGAACCCTATTGAAATTGGTGATGATTGGATCAGATTTGGATATAGCTCCCATATATATCCTCAACCGATTTCGGGTTAATTGTGCAACAAATGGCCAAAATGCATATCCGACCAAATTCAGCCTAGGAGCAAGTACATCGAACTCGGAGAAAATCGGTTCAGATATAGCTATAGCTCCCATATATATGTTTCATCCGATTTTGTATTTAAGTTCCTCAACTTCGTAATATGCAATCGACAACAATGATATTTGGTATCAGATATCTTATAGGGCTCGGAATTACCTCTGCCCTTTTACCTCTATCGAAATCGGTTAAGATTTGGATATGGCTCCTATTTATATACTTAATACGATTTCAGATTTATTATGCCAATAATATCTAATATCGGCCAAAATGGAGTGAATTTCGGGACAATATATATTTTTTTAATATAATCCTTCTCCAAGTAACATCATGCACTCTATAGCAAACTATATCTGCTCTAAAGCCAAATTTTGATAGGTTGTATGTCTACTTGAAATAAATTCTTTTGTTACGGGAGGTCTACTAAAAATGCATAATAAATATGCCCGGCTTTTGACTTTTCCTTACTGGTTTTAAGTTACCAAATGCGCTTCAAATGTTGGACAGTATACAAAGTTCGGCCTGACCGAACTTATTGCTTTTTAACTCGTTCATTTTAAGTAAGGGAATCATTTGAATAATAATTAATTTATTTTCTCACTATTAATATATTTTATTTTCTTTACTAGCTACGTTCAGTATTAATAACTACAAACAAGAAAACCTTCACACATAACTTAAATTTTCTTGTTACTACAGCCAATGACAAAAAATAACTTATGCAGGTCCTCGTCTCGGTATATCCCCCATACAACGATTTTCTTAGTCGGTTTCTTCGACAAAATTGATTTTAATATTTTTTAAGTTCCTTGCAAATGATGAAGTGTATTAAAAGTTCGGCCCGGCCGAACTTAGATGCTTTTTTATACCCTCCACCATACTATGGGGCGAATATATTAACTTTGTCATTCCGTTTGTAACTCCTCGAAATACTCCTGTCAGACCCAACAAAGTTAAGTTCGTAAATGAGCCAAGTAGGTCCACGTTTTCGTATAGCCCCCATATAAGGGTACCTCCCTATATTCGGTATTTTGATGATTTTAGCCACATTATTCACCGGAATTATTTAAAATTTGGTATTTAAAGTTCGAAATGGATACTACACCCTAAGACAGAAAATTGTCTGAGCAGGTTCACTTCTTCGCCCCCATATAATGGTACCTCCCGATATTCGATATTTTGATGATTTTAGCGACATTATTCACCGGAATTATTTCAAATTTGGTATCTGAAGTTCGAAATGAATACTACACCTTAAGACAGAAAATTGTCGGTCCACTTCTTCGTATAGCCCCCATATTACGGTACCTCCCAATATTCGGTATTTTGATGATTGTAGCGTCATTATTCACCAGAATTGTTTCAAATTACGTATTTATTTTTCGTTATGGGAATTGCAGTCTGTGACAGAAAATTGTCTATGCAGGTCCAGGTCTTCGGTCTATTCGGTATTTTGACGAGTTTAGGTACAATACCCACCGAAATTTTTTGAGAAGTCGTATTTTAAGTTCGTAATGGATGCTACAGCCTATGACAGAATATTGTCTATGCTGGTCCAGGTCTTCGCACATCTCCGATATATACGATATTTTGTTGATTATAGCTACATTATTCACCGTTTATTTCAAGTTTCGAATTTGAATATGGTAATGACTTATGACAAGCAATACCTATGTAGGTCCACGTCGTATTGACTCCAATATAACGGCAATGTTCGGTTTTTTTTTTAAATTTTATCATAATTTTTTAAGGATTTTATTTTTTGAAAATTTCTAAATTTCTGATTTAGCCGGTATCTTTTGACGAGATTTTTATACCCTACAACACTATGTGTTGGGGGTATTATAAGTTAGATTGGGCCAAAAATTATGTAACACCTCGAAATATTGATTTCCCACATAGGAAAGTATATATGGATCTTCCTATCTCGCCGAGTTGAGTCGATCTAGCTATGTATGTCCGTCCGTCCGTCTGTCCGTCTGTCCATGTTAATTTGTAATCACTCTACAGGTCGCAATTATGGCCCGATCTTCACGAAATTTAGAATAGAGGTGGGGCTAGGGTCAGAATAGAACCCTATTTCTTTTGGAAATGATCGCATAATATTTAGGCGTCGAAATGGACCAAAAACTGAAAAAATGTCGGATTTTGCAGTAGCTATACAGGTCGCAATTATAGACCAATCGACGCGGAACTTCGCATGTAGCTAGAGATTAGGGCGGGGAAGAAGCCTACCATTTTGGGTGGTCATCAGATAATATTTAGCGGGTAAAATAGACCATATCTTTTGTGTTGAAAAAATTCAAATTTTTTCAGTAAACTGCGAATATTTTAAATCCCGGCGAAATCATAAAGCCATGACAAGGTTACTTCTGATCTTTACATTGATGTTAACACCCAACAAATCGGATATATAGCAAAATATGTGCGATATATATGTCTATCAAAGAAGATATGCTTGAAAGATCTCTTATATGTCGAGAACGGCTGAACTGATTTCGACAGTTCTCATTAATTCAGAATGGCTTCTTGGCAGGAAAGAAAAAACGTCTAAAAAAATCGCATAAAAATATCTCTCTAAAGCTGAAAATATTGATTTTGTAACATTTTCTCATATTTTTTCAATTTTGTCATATTTTTGGCATATTTTCATTTTGAATTAAACATTTGGTAACATTTCTACAGCTAACAAAACTATGTAGTTAGGATTTCAGGATATCATATACAGATCGCATTTATGGCCCGATCCTTACGAAATTTCGCATGGGGATAAGATGAGGGTCAGAATTGTAGCCTACTCTTTTTGGAGATGATCGGGGTTGAAATGGACCAAAAAACTGCAAAATTGTCAGCAGGTCGTAATTATCGCCCGATCCTCACGCACATTTGAATGGGGTTGCCGGACATTGCAAAAGCCAAACAGTTTTGGATGACAAAATACGAAAATGTCCATTCCAGTGACTTTTTGGAGAATTCACAAATAAAGGAAAGACGCACTTCTAACCATTTCGTTAACGCTGATTTCGTTGAAGAATATAGTCAAATGTCTGTATCTCATATAGATGCGTTTCAGACAAAAACCAATAATAAATGTTAATCTTTTGCCACTTCTGAGAGATTATAGGTCTTTGGGAAATATTGGTTCCAGATCTAGGAATACCATTTACGTGCAACATCTATAAACAAGTAAGCAAAGGCTATAGTCGTGCGGGTCCATGTGATACCCTACAACACTACAATATATAAGAAGCTTTATCGCTTTTGAAATTATGTCAAAGAGCACTGCCCAGATATTACCCTTAGCATTTTGACCAGTGACATTTGCCCAATATAGACATTTGCCCTAGAATTTTTCCCTGTCCTTAACTTTCTGCGCAGGCGTGTTTATTGGCTTCAATTGTGTGATCAGGAAATTTTTTCTGTTTTTGGTTCATTTGAACCTCTAAATATTTTGCGATAATCTCCGATAGCAAGTGGCCCCTCTGTGTTTCCAAATTTAGACTCATACATATGATTTGCTTGGCTACAATATTTGGCTATATTCGTTAACGAAATCGGCATATTTGTGTATTTCGGATATCATCTGTAAGTAATGTTGGTATTTTTTCACACAAAATCAGTGGTCCATTCTACCCGCTGTCCTAAACTCTAACTTCATGCGAGATATCGTGTCCTTTAGTTTCTATTTGTACCTTTATAACGGCTGCAAAATCAGGAAAATTTTTAGTTGTTGGTCCATTTCAACCCCTAAATATATTGCGGACATCTTTGAAAACAATAGGCCTAGCCCTTCTGAACTTAACCCTACCCATGTGAAAATTTTCGTGAGGATCGGACGATAATTTTAATCTGTATATAATAATCCCAACCTGTGTCGTAAACTGAAAAAATACTACAAAATGTGTATTTCAATATTATAAGTCAAATTGAAAAAATCGCATGCGATAAAAAATATGAAAAAATAAAAAAATGTCACAAAATACTACAAAATCTATATTAACATCACAACTGGCATTTTTTTATGCGATTTTTTTTAGATTTTATGCTTTTATTCCAAGAGGGCATTCTGAATTGGCAAAATTTGTCAAAATCGGTCCAGCCATTCTTGAGATATAAGCATTCTTGAGAAATGGTTGTTTATCAGCCTTTTTATTTGATTTATAAATAATAAGATTTTTTTTTTCGAGCTTTAGGCCATTTTCGGATTTATTTTATTGATTACAATAATATGTTCCCAATATTTCGCAATTATCAAATTGCATCTTCAGGGGCAATCTATTTTAGAAAACATAATTATTAGTATCACAGCATTTTGTTATGGGCACAATTATTTTCCAAAAAAGAGATTTCTTACATTTACATAAAATTGTCAGATTTACTTAACAGCTAATGTAGTTTTTACTACCATTGTCTGGTGTTATTATTGCACTGATTATTTCTACGTATTGCACGATCTCTTCTTTGTCAAGTGTCGATAACAATAAGCTGCATTATCGGTGTCGCTTTTGTAATTGATCTTTTTGTTTGTTGGTATGTTATTTATATGCAGCATCTCCAATGTTAACCTTCTGTTGTAGTTGTTCTCCGCCTGTAATACTCGTATTTTGTCAAAGTTTGGTATGTGGTTGTAAAGTTTACAGTGTTCCGCAAGTGCTGTTTTTTGAATATTGTTTTGGCTCCTTAATTTGATGTCTGATTTATGTCCCGATATTCTAGTTTTTAATTTGTTTTTTGTGGTACCAACATATATTTTTCCACATTTTTCGTCTTTTGTTCCATCACATTCAATGCTATATATTACATTGTGCCTCTCACTTAACGGAATTCTACTTTTGGTATTAGTAAATAAACTTTTTAGTGTATTGTTTGTCCGTGTTGCTATTTGCAGTTTATCCTTGTCATATAAATCGGAATTTTGGAATCTCTCAAATAATCCAGGAATATAAATCATTGATTTGTAATATTTTTCTTGAGATTTGTCCTTAGATTTCGGTATATTATAGTCATTTATTAATTTTTCAATTAATAATTTTGGAAAACAGTTTTTGGACAGTATTTTTCGAATTTTGTTTTTATTAGTTTCGTGGAATTTATGGTCGCTAATATTCAATATTCTGTTTATAAGATTTCTACCTGTGTTAATAATCATTTGTTTTGGATGTTTCGAGTGGAAATTTAATATGCGACTCGATGCCGTCGGTTTTTGATACCAGTTCATTTCTATTTTATTGTCCTTTCTCATTACAAGTGTGTCCAGATATGGGATGGGACCATTATGCTCCTTTTCAATGGTAAATTTAATATTTTTGTTGAAATTATTGAAAGTCGTCAATGTTTCTTGTATTGCATTTTCCCCAACAATCATAAATAAATCGTCTACATACTTTGTTAATATCACAGGTTTCGTCTTAAGTTTTTCCATGCAGGTGTCAAGTAGTTTCTCCATCACTATATCAGCTACAATCGGAGAAGCTGGTGAACCCATAGGTAGTCCTTTCTTTTGTTTGTATATTCTGCCCTCATATTGAAAATATCGATTATCTTTAATACAAAACTTTAGAATACTTAAAAATAAGCTCTTTGACATATTGGTGTATTCCTCAATTTCGTTCCATCTTTTCTCTATTATTTCTAGTCCCAGGTCCACAGGTATACTTGGAAAAAGTGACACAACATCAAATGAGACCATCTGCTCTTCGTCTTTAATCGTCAAGTTTTTAATCTTATCTCTAAATTGCATCGAGTCCCTTACATTGTATTTGGAGTTTTTGATCAGATTTTTTAGAATATTTACCACATATTTGCATAATTGTATTGAAGGTGAGTTAACCGATGAGCATATAGCTAACATCCCCCCCCTATGTATATACACATTGTATATATTTCGCAATATATATCCGATATATTTACCAGTGGTATCTACGTAACGCTCAGAATTGAACCGTTCGTCTATTTGTGATTTCGTCGGGATTAAAAATATTCGCGGTTTAATGGAAATTTTGACTTTTATTTAACACAAATGTTATGGTCTATTTTACCCACTAAATATTACCCGATGATCATCAAAATTGGAAGACTTCTAGCCACCCCTTAGCTATAGCTTCATGCTAACTTCTACTTCGATTGGTCCATAATTGCGACCTGTAGAGCAGCTACAAAATCAAGAAATTTTTCAGTTTTTGGTCCATTTCAACCCCTTAATATTATGCGATCATCTCCAAAAGAAATAGGGTTCAATTCTGGCCCTGTCCCCACCTTCATTCTAAATTTCGTGAAGATCGGGCCATAATTGCAACCTGTAGAGTGATTACAAATTAACAGGGACAGACGGACAGATGGACGGACGGACATACATAGCTAGATCGACTCAGCTCGGCGAGATAGGAAGATCCATGTATACTTTCCTATGTGGGAAATCAATATTTCGAAGTGTTACATAATTTTTGGCCCAATCAAACTTATAATACCCCAACACATAATGTTGTAGGGTATAATAAAGTGGAAATGAGCAAATTAGTTTAAGTTGCTATTATTCGAAAATTAGAGAACGAAACCTGATTGTTTTCTTTTATTATTTGTCACAATATCTTGTGGAATTCTTTCGAGTATCTCGCTATATAAACTGTATCGTTTATTATAGTGTTGTATGGTATTCAACGGTCGGCCCCGCTCGACTGTAGCGTTTGCTTACTTGTTTAAATGTGAACTGGAGTAAAATTTTCGAAATTTTAGCATAAATTTCAATATTGTTTTCTTACTTTGTAAATGCGGTTTTAGATATACCCAGCCAAAAATTGCTTTATACACCGGATTACCTGCCCGTTATTAAAAAGAAGATATCCCCTGGTCAAAAATGAGTCGATAAATGTAGTTATTATTAATTTTTATACCCTCCACCATAGTATGGAGGGTACATTAAGTTTTATCATTCCTCGAAATATATATTTTAGACCCCACAAAGTATATATATTCATGCTCAGCATGTCGATTTATCAATGTCCGTCCGTCTATCCGTCTACCGTTTGTCCGTCTGTGGAAATCACTCTAGCTTCCGAACGAAATGAAGTAGGTTGATAAAATTTCACTTAAATGTGTAATATGTATGCAGGACTTTTGGTGTTGGAAATGGGCCATGTAAGTCCACGTCTTCGTATAGCCCCCATATAACGGTACCTCCAGATATTCGGAATTTTGATCATTTTAGCGACATTAGTTACCGGAATTGTTTCAAATTTGATATTTGAAGTTCGTAACAGATACTGCAGCATAAAACAGAAAATGGGCCATGCAGGTCCACTTCTTCATATAGCCCCCATATAACGGAACCCCCCGATATTCGGTAATCTGATGATTTTAGCGACATTATTTACCGCAATTGTTTCAAATTTGCTATTTTAAGTTTGTAGTAGATACTACAGCATAAAACAGAAAATGGGCCATGTAGGTCCACTTCTTCGTATAGCCGCCATATAACTGTACCCCCCTGATATACGGTCTTTTGATGATTTTAGCGACATTATTTACCGGAATTGTTTTTTTTTTTCAAATTTAGTATTTGAAGTTCGTAATAAATACTACAGCCTATGATGGAAAATTGTCTGTGCATGTCCACGTTTTATAAACCCCATGGTACCGCCCCATATTCGGTATTTTGATGATTTTATCTACATTATAAACAGATTTTTTTTCATGTTTCGCATTTGAATATTGTAATAGCTTGTGACAAAAGTTGCCAATGCAGGTCCACGTCGTCGTATAGACCCTAATATATGGCTACATTCAGTATTTTTAAGATTTTAACAGAATTTTTAAGAAAAGTTATTATTTTTTTTTTTTTTGAAAATTTGAATTTGTACCAAATGGTGGAGGGTATTCAAAGTTCGGCCCGGCCGAACTTACAACTTTTTTACTTGTTTTTTTATTATTATTTTTTATACCCTACACACATAGTGGTAAGGGTATTATGTCTTTGTTCATTTGTTTGTAACATGGAGAAGGAAGCGATATATAACCATAGTTACTTTTGAGAATCTTCATAGAATCACTTTCTGATTCGATTTATGCATGTCAGTCCGTCCGTTCTTGTGAACAAAATGCAGGTCGCATTTATTATCCGATTGAGATGAAACATTTGTTTGGCCCAAGGACGAACCCTATTGAAATTGAAGATAATCGGTAACAAATTAATTATAGCTGCCATATATATCTTCGTCCGATTTGCCTTTTTTGTGCACCAAACGTGTAATATCAGCCCGAATAGTATGAAATTTTGCACATACAATCAAATTAGGCCTGAAAATAAGTATGCCAAATTTAATCGAAATCGGTTCAGATATATCTCCAATATATATTGTTCATCCGATTTGTTATTTTAGTCCGCAGCCGTAATATGCATTCTTAACAACAATATTTGGGGAAATATATCAAATACAGCTCAGAAAAACCCTTGCTAAATTTTATCGAGATCGGTTCAGATTTGAACATAGCTCCCACACATAACTTCGTCCGATTTAGCTTTGATTGTGCACCAAACGTCTAATATTTGTCCAAATGGGATAGAATTTGGCACTTACGACCGAATTGAGTATAGAAGTTGGTATGTCAATTTTGGTGAAGATCGGTTCAGATATAGCTATAGCTCCCATATATATTGTTCACCCGATTTGTTGTATTTGTTACCCACAACCCTAATATGCACTCCGTAACAACGATATTCAGGGAAATATATCAAATACAGCTCAGAAATATCTTTGCTAAATTTTATCGAGATCGGTTCAGATTTGGATATAACTCCCATATATATATTTATCTGGTTTCAAATTAATTTTTCACCAAATGGGCAATACAAGTCCGAATTTAAAAGATACAAATGCTTCGGCATATTTAGTCCTTTGAACTTTAAATTATAATTATAATCATAGCGTGTATGTTTGAATTCTCCCATAAAAAAAAACGTTTAATTGTTGTGCGGAGCTCTACTAAATTAGCAAAGTGGTGTAGGGTATCATAAAGTCGGCCCGCCCGACTTTAGGACATTCTTTACTGGTTTTATTTTGTATTTATAAAAATAAAATATACTCATATAAGTAGAAATCTATTTAAGAATAATATGTGTCGAAAACATTATTCCGCAAGCCTCACAACATGGCTCCTGCCAAAAGGGATGTCGATTTCAACGAGACAAAATGAAATAAAATGTAAAACTGAAAATTTGTTATGTAAATTGTTATGAGGTCTCAAATCCTTTGCTTTCGAATAAGATGTTATTCGGGAGTAGTTCTTTGAGTAACAGCAAAGAAATTTCCACAACTCAATAACAACAATCTCACACACACAATCATACAGAACAGTAAACAATTTAAAGGTAGATATGCAGAATTCCCAAATGATTTGATACTGGTCATATGTGAATGTAGACAATTGTGACTTGGGTCGGTAAGTCGGCAACGACTTCGCCACACAAGGAGAGCAGAGCAGAAAAGAAAACTGCTCTCAAAAGGACAGCTTTGTTTCCATTTAATAAAATGTTACTTCTGTCCTTGTAAGTCCCTTAAGTACTTATGACAGAATTCAAGAAAACGAAAAAAAAATATTTGCTTACCCTTCAATGGAGCATTTCCCTCTTCCCTCCCCAAACCACTCTTTGCATAAACCCATCTTTAAGGAATTTCTTTTTCTTTCAATTTCTATGAAAAGAGTAAGAATATTATTTCTTATTTTCCTTCCGCTTTTTCTTTTGCTCAATCTGCAGCAGAATTTCATGGCATTGCTAGACGATACGTTTTATTCCTGTTATTCCTTATTTTTCTCCTTCTGCTCCTCCACTCACACACACACGCGCTTCTGCTGAAATGAACAAAAATAATTGCAATCATAAAAATCTCTGTGTTTAGATTTGTATATTCTTTCCCTTTTCCTCGTTTGTGGTTTTTCATTGCCTCCCCCTCAGCAACATTCCGCCCCTTTTTCGATGAATGTTTAAAATGTTCGAATTTCTTCTCTTTCCGTATTATTATGCTTGACGGCACAGAAACCAAACTAGACCGATTGGCAGACGGAACGTCGGAAAATAATGTATAGTTGTAGCAACTATTTGCTTTGCTCCTTAGCCAATACTGAGGCTCAATAGCAATAAGTAAAAGAATGTTCGCCATAGGAAATAGTTCCAAGACAATGGAATTGATGCAAAAACAAATACAACAACAAACAGCAGATTGTGGTTTCAGTTTTCAATTGCTTTCCTGGTTGGTATTGTTTTTTTATATTTATTTTTTATCTTCGATTTTATCACAGAATATTTTCAATCAATCGGAAGATATTTTTTTCAAGATTCTTTTCAAGCAATGACGTATTAAAATTGCAAAAGTAGAGTGAAATACATATTATTTTGGTTGGTAAAATCTGAGAACTGAAAATTTTTTGTCTACTACTTAAGTGATTGACCAACTCAAATTCTCTGCACAATAATCCAGAAGCATATTTTGCTGCTCAAAATTCAGCAACTTTTGAAGAGATGTAGATATTATTTAGGCTTTCCCTCGAAAAATCGGTCTGGAAATTTTTAGGCAGAAAGTGTTAAAATACACATTATTTCACTATAAATCTCAGAATAAACCATATATCTAAGTGCAATAGTTTTTATGAAAGTAACATTCGAAATATTTATATATCAAGTGAAAAGCAGCAAGGAAAGGTCAAAAGTCGGGCGGGGCCGACTATATGATACCTTGCACCACTATGCGTATTAAGTAGAGCTCCCGTAACAAAGAAGTTTATATTGGGAATTTATGTGAAGTAGATCATACCAACTATGAACCAATTGGCATTGATGTATAGTGATTTCGATAAAGATTATACTAAACAAGTTAAAAAACGTTAACTCCGGCCGGGCCGAACTTTCAATACCTTCCACCTTAGGGCATAGGAAACATTTTTATATAAAAATAAGACCGTTTGCATAATACAGTTAAATTTATCAAAAAACCATAAAGTGAGTGAGGCCATTATATTTGGGTCATACCAAAATGAGAACCTCTATAAACAATTTTATACTTCAAGGATTTTCATCTATCAAATCTTCTAAAATACCAAATTTGAAACAATTAATGTTTCGCGACCAGAGCAAGAACCCATCATGAATAACTAGTTCCAGTTTTTACGCAAATCCGCGAAAAAAGTTGGCCAAAATCATCAAAATACCGAATATGAGGAGATACCTCTGTATGGGGTCTATATCCAAACGTGAACCTATGCATAAAATGTTTCGCCACAGGAGCTAGAACCCATTATTACCTACATGTATCAATTTTTAGACAAATCTGTGGAAAAAATGTGGCGAAAATCATCACACGTTATATGGCGGCTATTCCAAAACGTGGACCGACATATCTCATTTTCAATACCAACCATCCTAGACACAATACAAATTGCTCTGCTAAATTTTGAAGGTCTACGTCAAATAATGTGGGCTGTATCCTGATTTCAACAGAAAGACAGACAGACAGACGTACATCGTTAATCGACTTACAGGGTTGCCCATAATCGACGGACCCATGACTCTTTGGGCCCATTCCAATCGACGATGCTTGTCCGCAGGCAACATTTTGTCAATTGAATTTTGTATGGGAACAAATGCAAATCAATGCGAATAATCCTTTGTAAAGTGGACTGAGCCATGCCCAACTGCTGAGAACGGCGTTTTTGGGATGTTCTTGGGGACCTCTCAACACTGGCTCGTACGGCAGCGATATTCTCGGCCGATCGCCTTGGTCGACTTTTATATGGCCTCTTCGGATTAGAAAGAGCCTTAACAGTCGAAAATTTTTCGTATAAACGCTTAATGTTGTTCTTAAAAGGCGCACTTCTCACATTTTTAAATGTTTTAAAAGCAAGTTGAGCTTTCATAATTGACTTCTTCTGTTGAATGTAAATTTCAGAGCGCTCGCGTGGCGTGTATTGGTTCATGGTAAAAATCTGCTTGGACTGACGCTTCAAACGCGGTATGTCATTAAGCGATGTGACATCTCTGTCAAAAGTTATGGCGTTGCCGGATGGGTCCGTCGAATATGGACAACCCTGTTGAATTTTATGCTGATTATGGGGTCTACGATGAATATTTATGTGGTGTCCGTTAGAATTGCAATTTTCGAATTTCGAAAAAAAGAAAGTTGTGCTGAATTGTGCTAGGTTTGTGCTCAATTGTGCCGAAATTCTTTTTTCGAAATTCGAAAAAATTTTTGAGATATTCGAAAAAAGATTTTTTTTTCGAAAAAATCTGAGAGAATTGCAAATTTTCGAATTTCGAAAAAATTAAAGTTGTGCTGAGTCGTACTCGGTTTGTGCCCATTTGTGCCGCTAAAATTTTTTCGATATCTCTTACCAATTTCGAAAAAAATGATAATTTCGAAAGTATGTCAGAATTGCAATTTTCGAATTTCGAAAAAATTAAAGTTGTGCTGGGTCGCGCTTGATTTGTGCTAACTTGTGCCGTTTATTTTTTCTCAATATTTTCAACCGTTTTCAAGATATGGCAATTTCGAAAAAACCAGTATTTTTCAGTAAAATTGCTGTAATTTTTGTAAAAAATCAAATATCGAGATGCGGTAAATTGTGCTGAGTTGTGCTCACTTAGCACAATTTTTCGTTCATACATAACGAATTTCCACCTTTACTCGTTACTTGCTAAAAATTAAAAAAATGAATAACTTTTGTAATATGTGGAATTTTTGAAATCTGCAAGTTGTGCTGAATTGTGCTCACCTAGCACAATTTTTCGTCCATACATTGGAAATTTGTATCTCTACTCGTTACTCGTTAAAATCGAATGTATGGACGAAAAATTGTGCTAGGTTAGCACAAATCAGCACAACTTTTAGTTTTTCGATATCTTGTTTCTAAATATCCGATTTTGATTTTTACGATTTTAACGAGTAACGAGTAGAGATACAAATTTCCAATGTATGGACGAAAAATTGTGCTAGGTGAGCACAATTCAGCACAACTTGCAGATTTCAAAAATTCCACATATTACAAAAGTTATTTTACAAAAAATACAGCAATTTTTCGTTATATATGTATTTTTTCCAATTTTAACTAGTAACGAGTGGAAATACAAATTTTCAATGTATGGACGAAAAATTGTGCTAGGTTAGCACAAATCAGCACAACTTTTAGTTTTTCGATATCTTGTTTCTAAATATGCGATTTTGATTTTTACGATTTTAACGAGTAACGAGTAGAGATACAAATTTCCAATGTATGGACGAAAAATTGTGCTAGGTGAGCACAATTCAGCACAACTTGCAGATTTCAAAAATTCCACATATTACAAAAGTTATTTTACAAAAAATACAGCAATTTTTCGTTATATATGTATTTTTCCAATTTTAACTAGTAACGAGTGGAAATACAAATTTTCAATGTATGGACGAAAAATTGTGCTAGGTTAGGTAAGGTGGAAATTCGTTATTCGTCCAATGTATGGACGAAAAATTGTGCTAGGTGAGCACAATTCAGCACAACTTGCAGATTTCAAAAATTCCACATATTGCAAAAGTTATTCATTTTTTTAATTTTTAGCGAGTAACGAGTAAAGGTGGAGATTCGTTATGTATGGACGAAAAATTGTGCTAAGTGAGCACAACTCAGCACAATTTACCTCATCTCGATATTTGAATTTTTACAAAAATTACAGCAATTTTTCGTTATATATGTATTTTTTCCAATTTTAACTAGTAACGAGTGGAAATACAAATTTTCAATGTATGGACGAAAAATTGTGCTAGGTTAGCACAAATCAGCACAACTTTTAGTTTTTCGATATCTTGTTTCTAAATATGCGATTTGATTTTTACGATTTTAACGAGTAACGAGTAGAGATACAAATTTCCAATGTATGGACGAAAAATTGTGCTAGGTGAGCACAATTCAGCACAACTTGCAGATTTCAAAAATTCCACATATTACAAAAGTTATTCATTTTTTTAATTTTTAGCGAGTAACGAGTAAAGGTGGAAATTCGTTATGTATGAACGAAAAATTGTGCTAAGTGAGCACAACTCAGCACAATTTACCGCATCTCGATATTTGATTTTTTACAAAAATTACAGCAATTTTACTGAAAAATACTGGTTTTTTCGAAATTGCCATATCTTGAAAACGGTTGAAAATATTGAGAAAAAATAAACGGCACAAGTTAGCACAAATCAAGCGCGACCCAGCACAACTTTAATTTTTTCGAAATTCGAAAATTGCAATTCTGACATACTTTCGAAATTATCATTTTTTTCGAAATTGGTAAGAGATATCGAAAAAATTTTAGCGGCACAAATGGGCACAAACCGAGTACGACTCAGCACAACTTTAATTTTTTCGAAATTCGAAAATTGCAATTCTCTCAGATTTTTTCGGAAAAAAATCTTTTTTCGAATATCTCAGAAATTTTTTCGAATTTCGAAAAAAGAATTTCGGCACAATTGAGCACAAACCTAGCACAATTCAGCACAACTTTCCTTTTTTCGAAATTCGAAAATTGCAATTCCAACGGACACCACATTGAATATTTAGGGATGTTACAAACGGAATGGCAAAGTTATTATTATTGGAGCAATAGATATGCAGGACCGAGTTTCACCAGTAGTGGTAAAATTCAGTCGAATATGAAAAAATCAATTCAATTTGGGCTGATACTACATATATGGTGAGCAAAAACCATAAAATTGAATGAAGATGTATATCGAAGCTATATAATAATCTGAAACCATCTCGATAAAATTTGGCAGAAGTATTTTCGAGCAGTATCTGATGTCCGGTATCAAATATCATTGTTATGGAGTGCATATTACACATGTGAAGGATACATGAAACATATATATGGGAGCTAGAGCTATATCTGAATCGATTTTCATCTAAATTTGAAGCACTTGCTCTTAGGTGAATTCCATCGGAAGTGCCAAAATTCAGTCCATTTGACTTTTTTGGAACTTCCATCAGCCATTTGGTGCACAAAAAATCTGAAATCAAATAAAGATATATAAGGGAGCTACACCAAAATCTGCATATGTGAGCTATAGCTATATCTGAACCGAAATCGATTTCCCAAATTTGATGTACTTGCTTCTAGACTGGATTTGGTCGGATGTGCCCAAATTCAAGTAATTTGGACTAATATTGGCCATTTGATGCATAATTAACCCGAAATCGGTTGAAGATAGATATGGGAGCTATATATAAATTTGAACCAATTCTCACCAATTTCAACAGGGTTTGTCCTTGGGCCAAACAAAGGATGTTTTGAAAAGTTCATTTCAATCGGATAATAAATGGGATAAATATTTAGGTATAGCAAGTTGTTCCGCAAGTTATGACAAATAAAGTAATTGAAAATTGTGAACCTTTGTGTGTGAGGTACCAGAAAGGGTTCTCAGATATATATCATCTACGCAACAGATCTTGTATTAGCAAAAATGTTCGTTTGTGAAAAATTTGAAGAGAGTTGAAAGCTTTTTTCATTTTCTTTGAGCATTTGGTTTTTCGAAATCTTGAACCCAATGTGAAGGAGGTACCGGAAGGAATGATTCGATCTCTACCACCTTTATAACAGATCTTGTGTTGATGAAAGTATTGAGATTCAGATATTGTGTTGATAGAAATGTTTATATATGACAAATCTGAATGGAATCGGTTATTAATTTCGCGGTTTATGAGTATCATGGATGTTCATGGGTGATTTTGACCCTTTGTGGGGGAGGTACCAGAAGGAGTGAACCGATTTATTCCGTCTTCACACCAGATCTTGGGTTAGTAAAAATATTGTGATCAGTGTAATTTGAAGACCGTCGAACACTTACAACACATTTTATAAGAGTTAAAATTATTTAAAATTTTGACCCTTTGTGGGGGAGGTACTTGATGGAGTGGACCGATATTGGCAATTTTCGCCCTTAACTAGCACTGATGAAAATATTACTATCCTTTCTCTTTTTCTACCCTCCAACATAGTATGCAGGGTATATTAAGTTTGTCATTCCGTTTGTAACACCTCGAAATATACATTTTAGACCCCACAAAGCATATATATTCTTGATCAGCATAAAAGTCTATGTCCGTCCGAGTATCCGTCTATGGAATCACTCTAGCTTCGGAACGAAATGAAGTATATTGATAAAATTTTACTCAAATGTATAATATGTCTGCAGGACTTTTGGTATTGAAAATGGGCCATGCAGTTCCACGTTGTGGTACCTTCCTATTTTCAGTATTTTGGTGATTTAAGCGACATTATTACCCGGAATTGTCTCAAATTTGTCATTTGAAGTTCGCAATGGATATTAAATGGATACTACAGCCTAAGGCAGAGAATTGTTTGTGCAGGTTCACGTCTTCGTATAGGCCCCACATTGCGGTACCTCCCGATATTCGGTATTTTGATGATTTTAGCGACATTATTCACGGGAATTGTTTCAAATTTGGTAATTGAAGTTCGTAATTTATTTATTTATTTATTTTTAATTTTTTATACCCTCCACCATAGTATGGAGGGTATATTAAGTTTGTCATTCCGTTTGTAGCACCTCGAACACCACGTCTTCGTATAGCCCCCATATAGCGGTAACTACCGATATTCGGTATTTTAATAATTCTAGTGACATTATTCGCCGGAATTATTTTAAATTTGGCATTTGAAATTCGTAATGCATGCTTCAGCCTATGGCAGGAGATTGTCTCTACACGTTCACGTCTTCGTATAGCCCCCATATAATGGTACTTCCCGATATTCGGTATTTTGATGATTTTAGCTATATATTTACCGATTTTTTCTTTAATTGTTGGATTTGAATATAATAATGGCTTTTGACAAAATTTACCTATGCAGGCCCACGTCGTCGTATATACCTTAATATAATGGCTACATTCTGTATTCTTAAGATTTTAACAGAATTTTTAACGGATTTTATTTATTTATTTATTTATTTTTTTTTTTTTTTTTTTTTTTTTTGAAAATGGCGAAATACGTTCCAAATGGTGGAGGGTGTAAAAAGTTCGGCACGGCCTAACTTACAGCTTTTTTACTTGTTTTTTGAAGATCTGATTATAGCATATACTTATATATTGATACTGTAACTATAGTATAAACATAGTGTCATTTAAGCGAGGTAAAAGCCGTTAAAGTGTAAGTAACAGTCGTTTCCGATTGATATTTGTTTTTATACCCTCAGTCATATGGCTGCGGAGGGTATATATCAATTTATACAGCCAAAACGTGCCGAAATAACGATTTTTGACCCTGGTCTCTTTGGACCAAATCCGTTTCAGAACATTTGGAATCGAATTTGTGAGGCCGCCGGTAAATTACAAACAAACAGTGTTAAACGATATTAAAGCAATTTTATCGACACCGCCTCTATTTAGGTTACCTTACGATGAATATTTTCATGATCTGCTGGGTTTAAGTCATAATTGTGGAGAAATTGTATTTTGTCGTAAAGTGTTATTTATGATATCGTCAATATTTTCGAAACGATTGCAAATTTTGTTCCTAACACTTGCTTATATCAGGTCCTTAGGTTAGGTTAAAGGACGCGCGGTTACCATATAGCAACCGCTCCACTCGGAGACCTATAGGTCCATTATGTTCATCCTAGAAGAGTGTTAAGAAAAGAGGAAAAAGTGGTTGGTAGAAGATGTGAAGATAAGAGATAGAGTTATGGAGTGTGATCTACGGCTGAGGAGTTTGCCGTGTCGTCTTTAGCCACTTGAATCTTCTGGGTAATTGAAGAATTACTAAAGGGTTAGCGTTAGGAAAAGAAGACAGATCATGTGAGTGCTGGACAGTGGCAGAGCAAGTGTTCGACTGTCTCGATTTCTTCTTCATCTTGACAGATCCTAAAGTAGTCGATGTCGTTGCTGTCCCATTTCGAGGTCATAGCCCTCACCTTACAATGACCTGTGATGATACCCACCACAAGTTTCAGATCAGATTTTGACAATGACATCAGCGACCTTATTCTCTTCTCTGAGAGTGTGGACCAGATTCTTTTGGAGATGGTGCATCCCATTTCGTCCAGCCAATTTTCTTTGATTCTCTCAGAGTAATGTCTGTAAATGATCTGTAGGAAATGGCACAGTGATGGTTTAACCGAGTTATCTACATCAATTGCAGTTGATTCGGATCCTAGCCTGGCCAATTCGTCTGCAGTCTCGTTACCTGGGATGTTATAATGGCCAGGAACCCAACAGAGCTTGATGGACAACCCAGTGTTTTCCAAGGCTTTCCTGCAGTTCAAAGCAACCCTAGACTTGATAGTAAAGGAATTTAAGGCCTTCAGTGCCGCTTGACTATCGACATATATAGTCACCGGACCGCTGACCTCAGTGCTCCTCGTGACCAGCAGGTCTGTGGTTTGACTGCGCCATTCGTTTAGTTATCTGAGTCGAAGAGCACTCCTGAATGCCTGTTCCTCAACATGTATGCTCAGCAGACTTAAGCTCCGTAGAGTATCCAGTGCTGCTTGAGGCGTGCTCCTGAAGGCACCCGTTATTAGAAGGGATGCGGCTCTTTGAATTTTGTTAATGTGTAGTGAGTAGGTTGACATCTTCAAAGAATGCCACCATACTAGAGATCCATAGGTTAGAATGGGGCGAACGATTGACTCATACATCCATTTAATGATGTGTGGTTTGAGGCCCCAGCTTTTACCTATGGAGTTCTTACGGGAATAGAGTGCGATCAAGCCTCTCTTAGCTCGTTCCTCAGTGTTCCTCTTCCAACTTAATTGGCGGTCAAGGATAGTGCCAAGGTATTTGGCTTCTGGTGAGAGGTTTAATGTGACTCCATCTAGTCTCGGTGGTGTAAATGAAGGGTATTTACGTTTTTTAGTGAAAAGAATGAGCTCTGTCTTTGATGGGTTCACGCCTAGTCCATTGCGACGCGCCCACCGTGATAGGTCCTTAGTAATTATTATTTTGCCTATTCACAAAAATTGGCACTCATAACACCACATTTCATTTCGTCCTCATAAAACAGCACCTCTGTATTTAAAATATGTACATAAATATATACACCCCTGCCTTCATTGTTTGTTAATCATGCTATCGCGATGTGTGGAATGCTTTTAATTCATTGCTCTTAGGTTTTGCTTGTGTTTATATTTTGCTGATTGTTAAACTTGTCAAACGTATTGCCGTAAGCACTTAACTGTTTTGTACACCACACTCCCCACCCTCCCTCTGTCTCTCCACTCCTCTCTCTGTCTGCATACCGATAATTGCATACCATACAATGAGTGCTTAAATCTTTAATATCCGTTTAAAAATACGACGGAGAGGGGGGAGTGAGTTGCTTCTTCTTTTTTGCTTCATCAACAACATGTTTTCTTTGCACTCTCATCTACCTCCATCTCCGTTGTTGGTAATACCGTTTTAATCTCTTTTCAATTATGTTTGAGCTGTTCAATATGGAAATTGATTCCTGTTTATATTGCTAGACACATATTCTATTGCGTTTGTGTGTGTGTATGTGTTTTTTGTTTTGCCGTAATGCTGCCGTCGATCCTCATTTTTGTCCTGTTGCAAAACATGTTCCCTAATCATTGCCTGAAGATTTTATTGTCGCTGGCAGAGATTGTTTTTTGTTCTCGCAGATGACAATCAACTGTTTGCTGCGAATAACTTTCCATTTAAGCATTTATTATTGTTTATTGTCGGAACGCGGAGGAAGGAAGGCAATGCCGGTGTCTTTGTTTGTTGTTCGCATATGGTGGGGTATAATTCGTTGCAATCAAAATTTTGTAGGGTGTGGATTTTTAAAATATTCAAATAAATGTTGTTTTACTACTCCATATTAAATCGGTAAATATAAAGAAGTAGCGAAAAAACTGACTGACTGACCGAGAATCAACGCCCAGACAAAATAGCTGAAGCTAGAATTTTGAAACTTTGCACGAGGCTCAGTCTTGGAACGTTGGCGTGTGATGAGGATGGGTTTTTGAAAATTCCTACTTAAAAGGTACGAAAAGTAGTAAAATGTACTAAAATTAAATACTTTGGAATGAGCTATAATTTTGTAATGAGAATCACTGATGGAGTGCAGGATAGATGTCCCAAAGGATTTTTGGAAATACGAACTTTAAGGTTACGGAAAGAGCTAAAAACTTGAAATGTAAGTAAGTTTGATATATAAAGGTGGTTTTGGAAATGTGTACTAAGTGTACGAACTGTACTGAATTGTACTAAATTTGGAACAGATTAGCGTGATCTGATGAAGCTTGAATTTTGAAATTTTGTATTGGGTTCCTGTTGCTGGTAGGCTTGTGATAAAGTTGGCATTGGGTAAACAAAAAAGTGCTTGTAATCTGAAATTTGGTATTTTTGGATATTTTGAAGATTTTAGCTACATTTTTATTGGAATTATCTGAAATTCTACACAAGAAGTTCTCTATGAACCTGAAAGAGAATAGTCTACATAAATCCACAATATCGTATAGCCCCCAATTAACGGTACCCCCGATTATGGGTATTCTGATGATATTAGCCAAATTTTTCAATGGAATTGGCTTAAAATCCACAGAAGGACCTCTTTTTTAGTACCTAAGCCACTGAAAGAGTATTTTCCATATAGGTCCACGATATCGTATTGTCCCCATACAATGGTATCCCGCGATATTGGGTATTTTGATGATATTAGCCACCTTTTTCAATGGAATTGGGTTAAAATGTACACAAGGAGTTCTCTGTGAGTACTTTACCCCCTGAAAGAGAATTTTCTATTAGGTTCACGATATCGTATAGCGCCCATACAATGGTGATGATTTTAACCACATTTTTTAATGGAATTGTCTGAAAATCCACACAAGGAGTTCCTTGTGAGTACTTTATCCCCCGGAAGAGAATTATCTACATCGCTCCACGATATCGTATAGCCCCCACATAACAGTATCCCCGATATTCGGTATTTTGATGATATTTGCTACATTTTTCAATGGAATAGTCTGAAAATCCACACAAGAAGTTCCCTCTGAGTAGTTAACACTCTGGAAGAGAATTGTTTTAGTACACCATCCACATAACGCTACCCCGGAATATTCGGTATTTCCAGGATTTTCGCGACAGTATTCACTGGAATTGCGTCAAATTTCGCATTTGAAGTTCGTAATGAGTACTACAACTCCCGACGGAAAATTATCTATGCAGGTTTACGTCTTAGTATAGCCCCCATATAACGATATCTCCCTTTATTCGGTATTTTGATGTATCGTTACTACAGTCTATCACAAAAAATTACTTATCCAGCACCATGTCTTCGTATAGCCCCCATATAAAGGTTTTCATTTGAGTGGTATTATTCAACGGATTTTTTTTTTAATTTTTAAATGTATTGGAAGTACGGATAAAGTTCTGAAATTTGATATTTGGATTACAGGTGATGTTTGTTTTTCAGATTTGGCTGTAATTTAGAAATACCCCCTATTTTGAACGAAAAGTATTAAATGGTACAAAGTTTGGTATTAGGGAAAGGATTGGGCTGGAATTCTCAACTTTATCCTATTGACAGTTCGGCCCGGCTGAACTTAACTGCATTGTATAACCTGGACCCCGCTTTGGTAGAAGGTATAATGTCCTTGTGCATTTGTTTGTAATATGGAAAAGGAAGCGAAATAGACTCATACTTCATCTTGATGATCTCCATAAAATTATACGGCTCCGGTGTGTCCACTGACGTTAGTGTTAAGCAGTGGACAAAATAAACTCTCCTCTTGGATCTCCGTTTTCAAAACCGCAACGGGCTGCCACCTCATGACACCTATCGACCATTTACATGAGGAGGCGAAATCTTACAAGTACATTAGCATAATAAAATGCTGTTTGGGTGTTATAAACAGAGCCATTCCATCTGGTGGATGGGCATCCTCCGCCTAGGCACGTGAGGAAAGACCTTAATGATCTAGAGAGAAGCAGAGGGGTAGAAGATTCATCCTCTAGATCAACAGGGTTATCGAGCAAGACTGAACGGTATTCACCCTAACGTGCTCACAGATGTCATGTAGGCCATCCCCTTCCCATCGCAGCTGAAGTGAGAAAGCTGTCGCGACAAACTAAGTAGTTTTACTACAATTAAAATCCGGATTTGTTTTGGGTCCGGACTAACAGCAGTGTGCCGAACACCTGACCAGCATTTGGCACAGGCCCACGATATACCCCTTTCATTGCTCTGCCAATTAGGGTTAGATGAATCTAACTCCGATATCGTTGTGGAGTCAACCCATACAGGTTACGTCCTTCTTGAATTTGGCGTTAGAAGTTTAATCAGCTACAACAACATAAATTCCCAATATATAAACGTTTATTTTATTACGTTACGGAAATGTCAACCATGTACACATAGTGATGTGGGATATCATATTGTCGGCCTGCCCGATTTTTGTCCTTTCTTTACTAGTTTTCATTTGTAATATTGCTGCCAACAAGGTTAGAAAGACAACTTAATTGGAATATTTAAAACATCTTTAGAAAGGGGGAATAGGTTTTCTCCTAACGTAAACATTCACAACATATAATGCTAAAGAATATAAAACGTATAACATTTGAAATTTCAAAAAAGCCAAAAAAAAAACCAACGACACTTCATTAAATCTGTGCTACTGACCTAATATTTTTTTACATGTTATAATCCACAATAGATAGAATCCCAGCTCTCCTCTTTTTAATCATTTATATTTATTTGGCCATATTTCACAGAAAGTCTGGTCCAAATAATGCAATTAATATTAATTGCTACTTTCAGACGTTTCTTATTCTAGCAATGCTTAATACGCCCTTTGTTTCTATAATTGCCATTAACTTATTTTGATACTTTAATTAAACACCCATGTGTTTTATTTCTTTGCTAATATTTCTTTTTTCTTACGAATTTATTTGGTGTTACTAAATCGCCTTGAAATCGGAATTAACTTATCTGCCAACACACAAAGATTCACGCAGACTTTCAAGGGCAATGTATGGCGGCCAGTAGATTAATAGAAAACGTTGGTAGAATATTTAAATGGATACAGAGAAGTTATGACGCTCATTTACTTAAAGTGGGGGATAACTCATGTTATCGATTTTTTACGAATCTTACTTTATAATACTATCAAAATTACATTTTGGTATCTGTAGAATCCAAAGAGTTACAGTTCTTTTACATGAAGTGTGCCATAACATAGCAATTTATTGAATTTATAAAGCACTAAAATAATATAAACAATTCATGAACTTGTGCAGAATTTTAGCATTAGAAAAAAAAATTAGAAAATATTTCGGGTATTTTTGGGAACATTGAAGCATATTTTTTTGATGTACAATGGAAATTCTGATTTCCTTTCCTTGGTGACTTATAGTGAAATTTGATGCAGAATATTTCCGTCTTTGACTTCATCGTTCTTAGGTTATGATTTATAGGACACTATTGCATGAAGCCAAATAAAATACGGCTTTAACCATAAAATGTGTTCCTAATATATACTAGCAACTGCCCGCTACTTCGTCAGCGGAAATTCCATCTAAATATTTTAGATTCCAACAGTTCGTGTTAGGCCTTTTTAGTACTCAAAATTCATCAATTGTTCAGTTTAACAACATTTTATACCCTCCACCATACATAGTATCTTAAGTTCGTCATTCCGTTTGTAACTCATCGAAATAATAACTTTAGACCCAACAAACTATATATATTCTTGATCAGCGTAAAATTCTACGATCCGTCCGTTGGAATCACGCTAGAGTCCAAATGAATTAAGATGGGAAGCTAAAATTTAGCACAGATCAGTCTTTTGTATGCAGGCAGTTCAAGTTAGAAGATGGGATATATTGGTCTACGACATCATATAGCCCCCATATAACGGTTCTCCCGATATTCGGTATTTTGATTATTTTAGCGACACTATTCACCGGAATCCTTTCAAGTTTCGTATCTTGAGTTCGTAATGGGTACTAAAGGCTGTGACAGAAAATTCTTCTGTACATATCGGTGTCTTCCTATATGCGGTATTTCGTATTTGAATATTGTAACGCCTATGACAAAAGTTGCCTATGCAGGCTCACGTCTCCGAGTAGACCCCAATTTAATGGCTGTATTCGGTGTTTTTAACATGGTGGAGGGTATTCAAAGTTCGGCCGGTCTTAGTTTAATCTAAACTTCATACATCGTAGTAAATTTTCGCATTTTCAATTTTTTATATATTATTCAAGCTTTTCCTATTTACTTGTACATGTTAATTGCAAAATAGAAGTTTAGAAGTTCATCATGGAGAATATTTTTCTGTCCAAAACCATTTCAATATCATATATTAGAATTTCAGGTCTATTTCTTTACCCAATACCAAATTTAGTAACATTTAGTATGCATATCTAAAACACTCTACATCTCTCTATCCTAGACATCAACACTAGCATACTTTCAGGCGAACGACAAGGCATAATTTTCGCCACCGGTTAATTATAATAGTTAATTATTATTATTTATATTAGTTTTCTTTCTCCTACCCAGCACTTTCTCTCTCTCTCTATCTTTATATTTAAAATATTTAATTCTGATTGTTTTAAATTTATATCTTAATATTAGTGTTGCTGTGAATTATATCACATACATATGTATTTTTCATCTCATTCCCTGACTTCAAACATTATTTTCAATTTATTTCCTTCGGGAATAAATAAATGATTGTAATTTAAATGTAATTGTGTTCGTTGGAATTAATCGCATAATATACTTTTTTTGCCAATTGTGGCCATGTTTTGCGATTTCATTTTCGAGGGTTATTTATTATTAAAATTTCAATTTCATTCCTTCTTTTCTTTGGATGTAAGATACCATCGGAGAGTGCTACGAAGGCAGTTCTGCACGATATGTATGTGACTGATTGAAAGGAGAATTGTTTAAAACATACTGTCG
Organism: Musca domestica; assembly: GCF_030504385.1. Classification (NCBI taxonomy): domain Eukaryota; kingdom Metazoa; phylum Arthropoda; class Insecta; order Diptera; family Muscidae; genus Musca; species Musca domestica. The sequence continues at coordinate 11,772,068 of NW_026712383.1, read as the reverse complement.
AAGAAATCAGAGCTCAGGGAGAACCTACGAAGTACGTAACAATACATGTTATTATACCCTCCACCTTCTATATTAACTTTGTCATTCCGTTTGTAACATCCCTAAATATTCGTCATTGACCCCATATTGTATATATATTCATAATCAGCATGAAATTCTAAGACGATTTAGCTATGTCCGTCTGTCTGTCTGTCCGTCTGTTGAAATCACGATACAGCCCACATTACTTGACATAGAGCGCCAAAATTCAGCAGAATAATTTGTATGGTGTCTAGGATGGTTGGTATTGAAAATGAGATAAATCGGTCCTCGTTTTGGTATAGTCTCCATATAACTGTACAATCCGATATTCGGTATTTTGATGATTTTTGTCATATTTTTTTATGGAGTTGTCTAAAAATTGGAATTTGTCGGTCATAATAAGTTCTAGCTCCGTTGACGAAATATTTTATGTATAGGCCCACGTTTTTGTATAGCCCTATATAGCGGTACCTCTCGATATTCGGTATTTTGATGATTTTTGCCACATTTTCCAACGAATATGTCTAAAAATTTGTATTTGTGGGTCATAATTGGTTCTAGTTTTTCATAACCCTAAGGTGAAGGGTATTAAAAGTGTTTTTTAACATATGTGGTGCTGCCAGGACACCTGTACGTATTGTAAATATTGGGAAACATACAAGAATGTGTTTTTTCAGATGCCCGGACATAATTCCTATTGTAACTATGGAGTGGGTCATAATTCCCTATGGAACGCATACCCGGTGTTTGGGCATGCCCTATAGGAGAAAATGTGGAGGCCCGACTGAAGGCCGCCAACTTAAAAAAGCTTTAGAAATGAGACAGATATCAGTGGAGAAAATCATGATTAATATCTTCAGAATTACAAGAGATATCAGCACATATGGCACCATATTGGAAAGGCAAGAGTGTTGCGTTTTTGAAAAATAACCCCTCTTATTTTTATGGGAATAAAGACCACTACTTTCTGAGGATTACGACCGATTTTTTTTACGTAATCCCCATTTTTATGGTGGTTAAGGCTGAGAAAATAACGGTCATAATTCCCATAATTGTAATGGAATTTTTTTTCGTGGGGATTATGACAAGGCACCGATTTCCACGTGTATGGTTCTTCAAAATGTTAACCCTCTGTTAGCAGTCAAGTAAATCCCCTTGGAGAGTTAAAGCGCATATCATCCAGATATATCGTCAAACCAGACAGAAAAAGGATAACCCGATTTTGCACCAACTTTGCAATTTCTAATATTTGCATCAGTTCTAGGTCAGGTGAGAAAATGAACAATATCGGTCCACTCCATTAAGTACCTCCCCACAAAGGTTCAAAATTTTGAATATTCATGAAGCTCATAAAACACGACATTTTTATCCGATTCCATTCAGACTCGACAAATCTCAATATTTCTATCAACACAAGATTTGCTATAATCCCACCATTTCTTTGGTACCTTCCCCACAGAGGGTCAACATTTTGAATAACCAAGACGATCATAAAATCCGAAATAAGGCCCCCTGCCTTTGGTGGATTTATCTTGGGGGCTGGGAGATTTTACTTGTTATTACCTCGTTTTTCCATAAAAATACAGTTGAGTTGATTATAAATTATATTAGAAATGAGTTTAAATGTAATACATAAGGTTTTCTGACTAAAACTCTGTCTAAAAATATAAATTATAAGAAAATTTTGAAGTTGACAGTAAGGTGTAGCATTGCAGCTGATCGTTGATAGACATCTTTAATTCGAAATTTAGCTTCATGAAGGCGATGCAGAAAATTTTTCTTAACAATAGAGTTGCTTTTGCAATCCACACCGACACCGTAGAAAACATTTTAAATATTTTGCAACCACCGTCGCCGAACGTAATATCTTCGAGGACTTTACCGAATATTAAGATCCCTGTAGAATACATCATTATAATGCATTTAATTTAACAAACCATTTAATCATAAACATTCCGCAATAGGGTAAAATAAGTATAAGTTGTGTTGAGCAATGATTGCAGCAGTTCCAAGTTCATCGGATAAACACGGCCAACCAGTATCTGAAATGAGAAAAACAAAAAGACATTAAAATTAAGAAAGGAAATGAAGTAAACAAGGTCAGCTTATGTCTATAATTGTTTTGTACCATGTTTCTGCCCCGTAAGAAACCAAAAATTCTAAACTACATCCTATTGGGTAAGAAATTATGCTAGAACTTCCAAATAACGAAATTTTAATGTATTAGGTGTGACATGTTTGAAAAGAATGCAGAACGGACATTCAAGTACTCGTAGGAAGTTTTCTTGACCTTCGGGATGTTAGCGACCATTTTCAACCGATACTCAATTTCCAAAAATTCAATCGTAGCTTTTACTATTATTTAATACGAGTACTCTCCACAATATTTGGAGTTTTTCATTCGTTTGTGACACCTTGAAATATAAATTTTAGACTCCTCAAAGTACATATATTCTTGATTATCATAAAATTCCGTGCCCATGTCAGTCCGTCTGATTGGCTGTGGAAATAAAACTAGCTTCCGAACGAAATAATTTTAGGTCTTCAGGACTTTTAGTTTTGAAAATGGGACAAGTAGGTCCAATTTTTGGTATAGCCCTCAATAACTGTACCGCTTTAGCCACAATTTTAACTGTTAATTGATCTCGACCATCTTTATAACAAGTCTTGTGTTGATGGAAATATTGTAAAGGACCAAGTCTGAATGGAATCGGATATTAGTTTCGCGTTTTATGAGCTTCATGGATATTCAAAATGTTGACACTTCGTGGGGGAGGTATCAGAAGGAGTAGACGAAATATCCCAACTTCAAAGCAGAATATGTGTTAATAGAAATAATTAGATGTGTTATATATGAAGAGAACCGCATGGGTATTTTGGATTTTATAATCGTTTTAGTTATTCAAAACGTTGATCCTATGTGGGGGCGGTACAAGCATGAATGGTCCGATCTCTGCAATCTTTCTAACAGATGTCGTTTTGATAGATATACTAAGATATGAGAAGTTTGAATGGCATCGGAGTTTCATGGATATTCAATATTTTAACTCGTTGTAGGGGAAGTACCAGAAAACCTTCGGTTATTAAAAATATTGAAATGTGTGTGATTTGAGGACAATCGGACACTTACATCGCGTTTTATAAGAGTTATTATTATTGAACATTTTGACCCTTTGTGTGAGGTTCATTTTTCATTAAAATGTTGGAGTGAAGCGACATTGTTTATTTTCGCACATGACATAGTACTGATGAATTAGGATTTGCAAAGTTCGAGCAAAATCAGATTATACTTTCTATTTTTATGTAGAAAAAAATATATATATTTCGATATTTTGTGGAGGAGGTAACAAAAGGAGTGGAACGATATTGCTCATCTACAAGTTTTATAATAATATTACGATGTACCAAGTTTGGACCAAATCGGATACTCCTTTCGAGAGTTATCGTGGGCACCTACCAGCCATACAGTCAGACGGACGAACGGACATTGCTAAATCGACTCCAAATGTCCTGAAATGGTTCAAAGAGACCCAGGATCTAAAACCTTTATTTCAATGAGGCACATTTTGGCAGTACAAAACCAGTAAGGATAACCTACATCACAATGCATATTTAATAGAGCTCTCGTAAAAGAAAGGTTTATATCGGGCATTTCTAAGCTAAATGAGATATCTGGTACAAGATATGATTATGGTAGTGTGCATATTCCGAAAGTTGGAGATTTAAACATGAAATCGGATGAAACATATTTATGGAACTACAGCTATATCTGAACCGATTTTCACCAAGTTTTAAATGTTAGTTTCCAGAATGAATTCGCTCAGAAGTGCAACTTTTCCCTCGCTTTGAAATTAGCCATTTGGTGCAAAGAAACCTAAAATCGTACGAAGATATATGGGGGGCTATATCCAAATCTGAACCGATCTTGATAAAATTTGAATCATGTATTGCTGGGCTGAACCTAATATCTGGTACTAAATATCATTTTTGTGGGGTGTATATTACGAATATGAGGGACTTAAACACCAAATCGAATGAAACGTATATATGGGAGCTATAGCTATATCTGCATCGATTTCCACCAAATTTAAAGTACTTATTTCTATACTGAATTCAGTCGGAAGTGCCAAAATTAACACCATTTGGACTGATATTAGCCATTTGTTGCACAAAAAATCTTAAATCTGATGAAGATTTTTGGTGGGAGCTATATCTAAATTTGGACCGATTTTCACCAATTTCAATAGGGTTCGTCTTTGAGCCAAACAAATGTTATATAGAAAATTTCATCTCAATCGAATAATAAATGCGACCTGCATTTTGCTTACAAAAATACATGGCAGACGGACGGTCGGACGGACATGCATAAATCGACTCAAAATGTGATTCTATGCTGATCACCAAAAGGAACTATGGGTCTATCTCGTTTCCTTATCCATGTTACACACAGATGCACAAAGACATAACACCCTTACCACTATGTGGTGTAGGGTATAATTATGTATCCCCTTTGTTGCCATGTGAGCCATATGGCTGAGGGTATAAAAATAAGAATTTATGAACCATGTTACTATGAATGGCCCATGATGCGGTGTGAACGGGTTAGTTCGTGTACATAAATCTGAGAGCGAACGAAGGTGTTCAGATTCCAATGGAGACATGCCATTTGGTTATATTGTTTGAAGTTTCACCTCACAGAATTATTTTAGAATATGTCCACATTTTGACTTTTATAAGCCCTTGAATACATTTTTCAGAAATAGCCGTAGTCTCAACATTTTAGATATTTTGAATGGCCTAATCGATAACCAAATTTTAACAATTTTTAGAGAATATGATTTCACAATAATTTAATTTTACTATTAACGCAACTCCATCCTAGTCAGTGCTTGTAGCCGGAAGAAAAAAACTTGTCTGGGCAGTTACGGTCAAAGAACAAAAAACATTTTAATAAAAAACCACAATTACAGAAACGAACAATAAATAAAAATTTGAAAATTGGAAAATTTTGGATTCTAAATTCTATGCTTTAGACCTTTCCAAAAAATTCCATGTTGCCCTAGCGGTTGAAATCTGTTAACATTGGTAACTATGTTGTTATGATATCGTAACAACAGAGGTATTTTCACAAGGCTGCCATATTTTGACTTTGTCTTGTCCTATCTTTACACTTCTTTACATTCGGTCTTTGGTTACAGTACAATAATTCATGGGTCTTATGACCACTTGTCTATTGTTGTTCCCCTCTTTGGAATGCACTCGAGCAGGACACTTGTTACGATATCATAACAACATAGTTACCAATGTTAAGTGATTTAAACCGTTATATACACTTTTTTGGGAAGGTCTATGTTATACAATTTTAAAACAAAAATTTTGGATTTTTCAAATTTTTATTTGTTATTCGTTTCTCTAATTGTAGTTGTATACCCTCCACCATAGTATGGAGGGTATATTAAGTATGTCATTCCATTTGTAACACCTCGAAATATAAATTTTAGACCCCACAAAGTATATATATTCTTGATCAGCATAAAATTCGATGTCGATTTACGGATGTCCGTCTGTCTGTCTGTCTGTGGAAATTACTCTAGCTTCCGAACGAAATGAAGTAGGTTGATTAAATTTTACTAAAATGTGTATTATGTCTGCAGGACTTTTGTTATTGATATAGCCCCAATATAACGGTACCCACCCCCTCCCATATTCCGCATTTTGACGATTTTAGCGATATTTTTCACCGGAATTGTTTCCAATTTGGTATTTAAGTTTCGTAGTAGATACTACAGCCTATGACAGAAAATTGTGTGTGCAGGTCCACGTCTTCGTATAGGTCCCATATAACGGTACCTCCCGATATTCGGTACTTCGATAATTTTAGCGACATTATTCGCCGAAATTGTTTCAAATTTGGTATTTGAAGTTCGTAATGGATACTACAGCCTATATCAGAAATTTTTCTGTGCAGGTCCACGTTTTGGTATAGCCAACATATAATGGTATCTCCCTGTATTCTGTGTTTAGATGATTTTAGCTAATTTATTCCCCGATTTTTTTTTTGTAAAGTTCCGCATTTGAATATAGGTGCCTATGCAGGTCCACGTCGTCGTATAGACCCTAACATACAGGCATTTTTTAGATTTTAACAGAATTTTTAACGGTTTTTTTTTTGAAAATTGGTGGAGGGTATTAAAAGTTCGGCCCGACCGAACTTACAGCTTTTTAAGTTGTTTTTGTTTTTTTAATTTTCCGTTCTTCTATACCTGAAGCTCAAAGATTTTTCTTAGACGCTCTTTTGAGGAGTTTCCCGGAATTTTAATGTTGATTTTTTTAAGAATTTTCTTTTCTTAGGGTTATTTAAGAATTTTCCTAGGCCTCAAAACAAGGATTTTTTTTAAATTTTATAAAGCCAAATTCTGCATTTTTAAGAATTTAGGTTCGAACTGAAGAAAATCTAGAGCTTTAAACATAGCTTTTCAAACCTTTTACCTAAAACTCCAAACTAGGATTTTTACAGACTTTGCTGGACACACAAACATAGATTTTTAAATAATTTTCCTAGGTCTCAATATGTGGATTTTAAAGCGTTTTCTTAATCCTCCAAACTATTTTTTTTAAATCCAAGGTCTCCAAATGCGGTTCAGAGACCTAAAAACGTGGATATATTAATTAATATAGCTATGCTTTTCAACATACATTTTTAAGAAATTCCCCTATCCCCCTAAGAAGTACTATTAAGCCTTTTCTTGGACCTTCAAACTCGGGCATTATAAGGTGGCCTCTTTACGATTGATTTTTATGGAATTTTATGTGACGGCTACTGATCGGAGAGATTCCACCGAGTAATATGGTAAATAAAAGTGTCTGTCGCGAATTGGTCCAATTTGTCCGTTAATTGTTTTGCTTAACTTCAAAAATATGTCCAACTTACTGGCATATAAACTAAGATCAGGTTATACTATGGTCAAGTCAAACATCGAAACTTTTATCTTCCCTAAAAAACCAAATTTTAAATTCCTTACCGCACATGGTTTCTGGGCTCTCAGTATCAATAATCGTAAAGTTCTCTGTGTATCAACATCCACATCAAACCATTCGCTCTCATAAGCAGCTGTTCCAACATTTAAACTTTCATCGAATACCTTATTGGCGTAATAATACAGAATGGTGCTCTGGGCAAAAATCATGAGGATATAAACACAAATCAAACACATTTGACTGACTGTCTCAACCTAAAATAAAAAAAAAAATAAGAAAATAAAATAATATTTGATGGTTGGAAATTAGGCTTTCCTTAACTTACCGTGACCAATGTAAACATCATGGCACAAAGCATGGCACCAAAGGCCAGAAACTCCAACAAATTTGTATAGGTAATCAAATCATTGATGGTATTAACATATCTGAAAAAAGCACCCACTCTCTTAAGATTCCATTATTCTCTTCCAATACGTCACACATCTCACCTTATCAACTCTGTTTGATATTTAATACACCAAATAATTGTGGCTCTGGCCTCTTCGGATGTAACCTGACACAGGTGACGCAATTTCCTCTGCATTCGCCTACACATTAAAATGGCGAACAGCATTATGGCCACAATCATATTGGTAAATGGTATGAACATACAACAACCAATGGGCGCCATTACGGTTTGTACTATGAAACATATTTCATAGTAGGGGGAAATATTCTTGTCTACGCCAGGTACGTAGATGCCAAAGGGTAAAACTAAAAATCACAATTTTAGAGATTTTTTATTTATTTATTTTTTTTTTTAATTTTAATTATTGCTTACCTTTGGTGGTGGCAAATATTGGATAGATTAAAAAACTTATGACCGAACAAGTGCCCATAACCAAATTGACTCTGGAAATGTTATTGGCGGCCAATGTAATAGTTTGTAATTCTTGTCGGACCCATTGGTCTTCGGATTGCTGAAATATATAATCAACAAGTAAAATAGTATTGGTTATGCCGACAGATGTATACCCCCAGCGTTATTCAAACGTTGACCAGAACACGTTCGTAGCTATATATCATCCTCACAACAGATCTGGTGTTAGCAAAAATGTTTGTATGTGTGAAATTTGAAGAGAATTGAATGTTTATTTGGCTTACTTTGAGCGTTTGGTTTCTCAAAATCATGAAACCTATGTGGGGAGGTACCAGAAGAAATGATCCGATCTCTACCATCTTTATAACAGGTCTTGTGTTGATGGAAATATTGAGATATGTAAAGTCTGAATAGAAGCGGATGCTAATTTTACGTTTTATCAGCTCCATGGATATTCAAAATTTTGACCCTTTGTGGAGGAGGTACCAGCAGGAGTGGACCGATAGATCCCATCTTCACAACCGATATTTTGTTAGCAGAAATAATGGAATGTGTCAAATATAAAGAGAACTTGGTGCTTATTTCGGATGTTATAAACGTTTTGGTTATTCAAAACTTTGACCCTTTGTAGGGGAGGTACCAGAAGTAATGGTCCGATCTCTACCGTTTTTATAATAGATCCTGTGTTGATGGAAATATTCAGATGTGCCAAGTCTGAATGGAATCAGATGTTAATTTTGCGTTTTATTAGGATAATGGATATTCAAAATTTCGACCTTTTTTGGGGGATGTACCAGATGGAGTGGACCGATATATTCCATCTTAGCACCAGATCTTGAGTTTATAAAAATATTGTGATGTGTGAAATTTTAAGACAACCGAATTCTTACATCACATTTTATAAGAGTTGTAATTATTCAAAATGTTGACCCTTTGTGGGGAAGGCACTTGATGGAGTGAGCCGATATTGTCCATTTTCGCACCTGATCTAGCACTGATGAAATAATTAGGATTCGCAAAGTTGGAGCAAAATTGGATTTCTTTTAAAATTTTGACATTTTGTGTCGGCCATCTCCGATCTCGATCTAAGTTTGACAATAATATTACGATGTACCAACTTTGGATCAAATCGGATACTCCCTTCGAGAGTTATCGTACGCACCAGCCAGCCAGCCAGCCAGCCAGACAGACGGACAAACATCGCTACATCGATTCCAAATGTCCTGAAACGGATTTGGTCCAAAGAGACCTAGGGTCTAAAACCGTTATTTCGATGAGGCACATTTTGGCCGTATCAAATGATATATACCCTCTGTAGCCATATGGCTGAGGGTATAAATATTATGTGGATGCCTTGAGTGTCGCTAAAGTCCATTTCATTGTAGGAAATGATCAAGTGTCCCCCACTTACCATCATATCGATATACAGGACACGTATCCGTTCCAAAAAATCTTCATAACGCGTTTGATGAATGCACACTGCAATACCACGCAGGGTAGTGTTGAAAAATAGCACTGCCAAATAGGCATTCCTTATAATCGCGTCCATTGGTTCGGTACTAAAGAAAAGATCCACAAACTGCGATGTGGTCAAGATGATGTATGGAATCAAACTCAAGTAACGTCTCCAATCGTGACGCAGCAGAAATGACCAAAATTTCATTATTCGCAATGAATTATTGTACAGCGGTACATCTTCAATGGTCTCGATTAACATATTGAAGTACGGAGCGTAATGTAAGGTAAAAAATGAGGTTTTTATGTCCGATATCCTTCAAAGTCTTTGTTGAACTGATTGTCCTTGCTTCAATTTGTTTATGTTTATATTTTCATGAGCAGAGGTTTTGTGCAACTATTTGCGGTTTTGTGGTTTTCAGTTATATTTAAATTTTATAAATTTCTAAATAGATGTAGACACTGTCGTAGTCAGAATTGATTTTAGAATAATCCTTTTTTATGAAATAGATTTATACTCCTTGTATAAATATCAATAAATCAATATATGACGGACTTACGTGACTATATGTGTAAACATTAGAACTTATTAAAAATGTTGCTAAAAAACTTGGACGGAGTGTAAACCAATAATACCAGCGAAAAAGCTGTAAGTTCGGCCGGGCCGAACCTTGAATATCCTCCACCATTTGGAACAACTTTGGAACTTTTCAAAAAATAACATCCACTAATAAATGTTGTTAAAATCTTAAAAATATCGATATAATAGCTACATTCGGTATTTTTAAAATTTTAATAGAATTTCGTATAGACCCCAATATAACAACTATATATTGGGGTCTATACGAAATTCTATTAAAATTTTAAAAATACCGAATGTAGCTATTATATTAGGGTCTATGCTAAGGCATGAACCTGCTTAGGTAAAATTTGTCAAATGCGAAACTTAAAAAAAACGGTTAAAATGCCGATAAAATCAAAATACGGAATATCGGGAGGTACCGGTTTATGGGGGCTATACGAAGACGTGGACTTGTACAGACAATTTTCTGTCGTAGGCTGTAGTATCCATTACGAACTTCAAATATCAAATTTTTAACAGTTCTGGTGAAAAATGTCCCTAAAATCATTAACATACCGAATATCGGGAGGTACCGTTATGTGGGGGCTATAAAAACGTGGAGCTATATGGCCCATTTTCAACACCAAAAGTCCTGCAGACATAACATACATTTGAGCAAAATTTTATCAATCTACTTCAATTCATTCGGAAGCTAGAGTTATTTTCACAGACGGACAGACGGGCGAAGATCACTAAATCGACATAGAATTTTATGCTGATCAAGAATATATATACTTTGTGGGGTCTACAAGGTGTATTTTGAGGTGTTACAAATGGAATGATAAACTTAATATAATATAGGTACTGATATATGGGGCATATACAAAGGATTGGACCTGCATAGAAAATGTTCTGTTATAGACTTAGTTCCCTTTACGAAGTCTAAATACGAATCTTGAAATGTCGCAAAAATCATTAAAATGCGGAATATTGAGATGTACCGTTGTATGGAGGCTATACAAAGACGTGGGCTTACATACATAATTTTTGTCATAGGCTATAGTACCCATTACGAAGTCCAGGAACGAAATTTGGAACAACTCCGGGAAAATGAAAAATGTCACTAAAATCGTCGAAATATCGAATATCGGGGATCTATACAGACATTTCTCTTTCTGGAAGTAAAGTGCTTGAAAAGAACTGCAAGTATGGATTTTAGACAATTCCAATAAAAAATGTGGCTGAAACCATCAAAATGCCGAATATCGGTGGGTACCGTTATATGGGGGCTGTACGATATTGTGGACCTTTATAAACAATTATCTTCCAGGAGGAAAGTACTCGGAAAGAACTCCTTGTGTGAATTTTCAGACAATTTAATTGGAAAATGTGGCAAAAATCATCAAAAACCGAATATCGGGGTACAGTTGTATGGGGGCTATACGATGCCGTGGATCGATATAGCCCATCGTTTAACTTGACCTGCCTACATCCAAAGGCTGATCTGTGCAACATTTTAGCTTCCTATCTTTATTCGTATTGACTCTAGGGTGATTAGAACAAACGATACAACGATTATTTCGATGAGTAACATACCGTTTGTTACTCATCGAAATAATCATAATCGAACTTAATATATCCTCCATATAATGTATGGTGGAGGGTATAAAAAATATTAAGTTCCGCCGGACCGAACTTTTAAAACCATCGCACTGTGGGTAAAAAAAAAACATTTTAATATAAAAGTATCTGAATTCAAACGTGTTCTACTTTAAACTACAGATACCAGTCGGTCTTACTGGTATGCTGTTAAACTTTTCAAAAAACCATTAAGTGGGTGAGGCCGTTGTATGGGGGCTATACCAAAACGGGAACCTGCATAGACAATTTTATACTTCAAGTGTTGTCATCTTCCTAATCTTCTTAAATAGCAAATTTGAAACAATTTCGTGGGTAAATGTGACTAGGATTACCGAAATACCGAGCATCGATGGGTATCGTTATATGTGCGCTACAGGAAAACGTAAACCTAAATATCAATTTTTTGACAAATCCGTGGAAAACCTTGGCCAAAATCATCAAAACAAAACTCACCGTAATATGGAGGCTATACCAAAACGTGGAACGTGAACATGTCCCGCCAACGGAGCTAGAAACCATTTCGTTCTACAAATACCAATTTTTATACAAAACCTTGTGAAAAAAATGTGCCAAAAATCATTAAAATACCGAATATTGGGAGGTATCATTATATGGAAGCTATACAAAAACGTGGGCACATGTGAGCTAGAGTCTATTTCGAACTACAAATACCAATTTTTAGACAAATCCGTGGGAAAATGTGGCATAAATCATCAAAATACCGTATATCGGGAGGAACTGTTATATGGGGTTTATACAGGGTGAGATGAAAAAACTACAACCAACTGTCAGACCGTCAGACTGCTGCCATTTCTAAGCCACTCGCCCGACAGCTGTTAAAATTTCCGTTGACAGCACATGATATTGTTTACAATTTACACTAGCATTTTGGTGAGAATTTTCCAGAAAAAAGGTTAAAAAATGAGGTTTTTATGTCCGATATCCTTCAAAGTCTTTGTTGAACTGATTGTCCTTGCTTCAATTTGTTTATGTTTATATTTTCATGAGCAGAGGTTTTGTGCAACTATTTGCGGTTTTGTGGTTTTCAGTTATATTTAAATTTTATAAATTTCTAAATAGATGTAGACACTGTCGTAGTCAGAATTGATTTTAGAATAATCCTTTTTTATGAAATAGATTTATACTCCTTGTATAAATATCAATAAATCAATATATGACGGACTTACGTGACTATATGTGTAAACATTAGAACTTATTAAAAATGTTGCTAAAAAACTTGGACGGAGTGTAAACCAATAATACCAGCGAAAAAGCTGTAAGTTCGGCCGGGCCGAACCTTGAATATCCTCCACCATTTGGAACAACTTTGGAACTTTTCAAAAAATAACATCCACTAATAAATGTTGTTAAAATCTTAAAAATATCGATATAATAGCTACATTCGGTATTTTTAAAATTTTAATAGAATTTCGTATAGACCCCAATATAACAACTATATATTGGGGTCTATACGAAATTCTATTAAAATTTTAAAAATACCGAATGTAGCTATTATATTAGGGTCTATGCTAAGGCATGAACCTGCTTAGGTAAAATTTGTCAAATGCGAAACTTAAAAAAAAACGGTTAAAATGCCGATAAAATCAAAATACGGAATATCGGGAGGTACCGGTTTATGGGGGCTATACGAAGACGTGGACTTGTACAGACAATTTTCTGTCGTAGGCTGTAGTATCCATTACGAACTTCAAATATCAAATTTTTAACAGTTCTGGTGAAAAATGTCCCTAAAATCATTAACATACCGAATATCGGGAGGGTACCGTTATGTGGGGGCTATAAAAACGTGGAGCTATATGGCCCATTTTCAACACCAAAAGTCCTGCAGACATAACATACATTTGAGCAAAATTTTATCAATCTACTTCAATTCATTCGGAAGCTAGAGTTATTTTCACAGACGGACAGACGGGCGAAGATCACTAAATCGACATAGAATTTTATGCTGATCAAGAATATATATATACTTTGTGGGGTCTACAAGGTGTATTTTGAGGTGTTACAAATGGAATGATAAACTTAATATAATATAGGTACTGATATATGGGGCATATACAAAGGATTGGACCTGCATAGAAAATGTTCTGTTATAGACTTAGTTCCCTTTACGAAGTCTAAATACGAATCTTGAAATGTCGCAAAAATCATTAAAATGCGGAATATTGAGATGTACCGTTGTATGGAGGCTATACAAAGACGTGGGCTTACATACATAATTTTTGTCATAGGCTATAGTACCCATTACGAAGTCCAGGAACGAAATTTGGAACAACTCCGGGAAAATGAAAAATGTCACTAAAATCGTCGAAATATCGAATATCGGGGATCTATACAGACATTTCTCTTTCTGGAAGTAAAGTGCTTGAAAAGAACTGCAAGTATGGATTTTAGACAATTCCAATAAAAAATGTGGCTGAAACCATCAAAATGCCGAATATCGGTGGGTACCGTTATATGGGGGCTGTACGATATTGTGGACCTTTATAAACAATTATCTTCCAGGAGGAAAAGTACTCGGAAAGAACTCCTTGTGTGAATTTTCAGACAATTTAATTGGAAAATGTGGCAAAAATCATCAAAAACCGAATATCGGGGTACAGTTGTATGGGGGCTATACGATGCCGTGGATCGATATAGCCCATCGTTTAACTTGACCTGCCTACATCCAAAGGCTGATCTGTGCAACATTTTAGCTTCCTATCTTTATTCGTATTGACTCTAGGGTGATTAGAACAAACGATACAACGATTATTTCGATGAGTAACATACCGTTTGTTACTCATCGAAATAATCATAATCGAACTTAATATATCCTCCATATAATGTATGGTGGAGGGTATAAAAAATATTAAGTTCCGCCGGACCGAACTTTTAAAACCATCGCACTGTGGGTAAAAAAAAAACATTTTAATATAAAAGTATCTGAATTCAAACGTGTTCTACTTTAAACTACAGATACCAGTCGGTCTTACTGGTATGCTGTTAAACTTTTCAAAAAACCATTAAGTGGGTGAGGCCGTTGTATGGGGGCTATACCAAAACGGGAACCTGCATAGACAATTTTATACTTCAAGTGTTGTCATCTTCCTAATCTTCTTAAATAGCAAATTTGAAACAATTTCGTGGGTAAATGTGACTAGGATTACCGAAATACCGAGCATCGATGGGTATCGTTATATGTGCGCTACAGGAAAACGTAAACCTAAATATCAATTTTTGACAAATCCGTGGAAAACCTTGGCCAAAATCATCAAAACAAAACTCACCGTAATATGGAGGCTATACCAAAACGTGGAACGTGAACATGTCCCGCCAACGGAGCTAGAAACCATTTCGTTCTACAAATACCAATTTTTATACAAAACCTTGTGAAAAAAATGTGCCAAAAATCATTAAAATACCGAATATTGGGAGGTATCATTATATGGAAGCTATACAAAAACGTGGGCACATGTGAGCTAGAGTCTATTCGAACTACAAATACCAATTTTTAGACAAATCCGTGGGAAATGTGGCATAAATCATCAAAATACCGTATATCGGAGGAACTGTTATATGGGGTTTATACAGGGTGAGATGAAAAAACTACAACCAACTGTCAGACCGTCAGACTGCTGCCATTTCTAAGCCACTCGCCCGACAGCTGTTAAAATTTCCGTTGACAGCACATGATATTGTTTACAATTTACACTAGCATTTTGGTGAGAATTTTCCAGAAAAAAGGTTATTCGTGATGGAATCTAAGCGTAATGGTGTGATTTATTTATATTTGACTGGAAAACCACAAGTGGCTATCGTTAGAGGACTCCAGCATTTTAATGTGAATAGATCTTTTGTGTCTCGTATCATCGCTCATTACCGTGATACTGATAGCGTAGCCCGACATCAAGGAAGTGGACGGAAGAAAACTGCAACATCAGCAGGCATGGTTCGAAAAGTAAAGGAGCGACTTGATCGAAACCCGCTTCGCAGTGGCCGAAAAATGGCTCGTGAGCTGAATATGTCGCAATATTCCATTCGGCAAATGATGAAAAATAAGCTCGGGGTAAAGCCATTGAATTTCCAAAAAGTGCAAGAACTTACACCGCAACAGAAAGAAAATAGACTCGAAAGAGCTAAAGAGTTGTTCGCTTGGCCGAAAGTGGCGAAGTGCCAAATTTGGTTTTCTTCGATAAGAAAATACTCGTTGTCTAGCAGTTTGTAAACAAACAAAATGATCGTGTTTACTTGCCAAAGAGGTAAGGTGAAAATGTGAAACTTCTGTTGGCCACCAGAACTTAAGCGCCGGTCATGGTGATGGTGTGGACCGCCATAACAGCCGATGATCGCTCTGCGCTCGTATTAATCGACCATGGCATCACGAAAATATTCTAGAGGGTGTGTTAAAGCCTTGGACACGCAAACATTTTGGCCGCAGACCTTATTCATTACGAACTTCAAGTACAAAATTTGAAATAGTTCCGGTAAATAATGTCGCTAATATCATCAAAATACCGAATATTGGGAGGTACCGTCATATGGGGGCTATACGAAGACGTGGATCTACATGACCCATTTTCAATACCAAAAGTCCTACAGACATAATACACATTTGAGTAATTTTTTATCAAACGACTTTATTTCGTTCGGAAGCTACAGACGGACGTACATTGCTAAATCCACATAGAATTTTATGTCCGTCCGTCCGTCTGTCCGTCTGTTGTAATCACGCTACAATCTAATCGAATTAAGATAGGAAGCTAAAATTTTGCACAGATCTCTCTTTTGTCTGCAGACAGGTCAAGCTCGAAGATGGGCTATATCGGTCCACGATATCGTATATCCCCCATATAACTGTACCCCCCGATATTCGGTGTTTTGATGATGTTAGCCACATTTTTCAATGGAATTGTCTGAAAATCCATACTAGGAGTTCCTTATGGGTACTTTATACCTCAGAAGAGAATTATCTATATCGGTCCACGATATCGTATATCCCCCATATAACTGTACCCCTCGTTATTCGGTATTTTGATGATTTTACCCACATTTTTCAACGGAATTGTCTGAAAATCCAAACAAGGAGTCCCTTGTGGGTACTTCATACCTCGGTAGAGAATTATCTATATAGGTTCACGATATCGTATAGCCCCCATATAACGGTACCCTCGATATTCGGTATTTTGATGATTTTAGCCACATTTTTCAACGGAAATTGTATACAAGGCTTTTTTGTGAGCACTTTACCCCCCAACAGAGAATTCTTTATATAGGTTAATGATATCGTATAGCACCCATATAACGGTACCCCCGATATTCGATATTTTGATGATTTTGGCCACATTTTCAAATCGTATTGTCTGAAAATCCACACAAGGAGGTCTTTGTGAGCACTTTGAGCACTGAAAGGGAATTGTCTATATAGGTCCGTAAAATCGTATATCCCCCATATAACGACGATTTGACGATTTTAGCCACTTTTTCCAATGGAATTATCTGAAATCCACACAAGGAGTTCCTTGTGAGTACTTTACACCCAGACATAGATTTGTCTTAATAGGTCCACAATTTCATATATACCCCTATGTAGCGGCACCTTCCTATATTAGATATTGTAAAGATTTAAAATAAAATTTAATGGATTTTATTTTTTTGAAAATTTTCTAATTCGTTCCAAATGGTGGATGGTATTCAAAGTTCGGCCCTTCCGAACTTACTGCTTTTTACTTGTTCTTCTTGAAAAGTTTTCCAACCAATTCGTATTCCTAATGTCAGCCAACATTTATGAATATTAATGGTATTTTCATTAACCTCCCGGAACTGATTCTTATTCAAAGTGAAAAAGTCTTGTAATAATTTACCGAATACACTATCCAAAATCTTAATAACCTTCTTCCATACCCACAACTGCAAAGAAATATATGTTATAAATAAAATGTCTTAAATCTTTTTGTGAAACCATACCACCACCTTCAGCAGTTGCCCTGATGTTTATTTCTTTCTGTGTTGCCTTCGAATAAATTACAAATATTGTTTTCTTACCTTCTTAAGGTATTTTATTATTTGCAATATTTATTAGTACATACATAAGAATATATGTACGTTTATGAAGAAACAGAAACAGAAGGAACCTGTATTTTTGTCTGGAGTTCGCAACAGAGACAAGGACAGTACCAGTGCTTCTGTATACAATTGTTATCATTTATAAACAACACAGTCGCCTTGTTCGCAATAAATATTTAAATAGTTTGGCTTTATTATAATCCAATGAAACATTGCCTTTATATAAAAGGTGTGATTACAACACATGTAATATTGTTTATATGGATAATAAACAAGTAAAAAATCCGCTAAGTTCGGCAGGGCGGAACTTTAATGACCTCCACCATTTTGAAATATCTTGAAAATTATAAAAAAAAACGTCGAAAAAATGCCATTTAAATGAAAATCATTACAAGGGCCTATATGTGAACCTGCATAAGTAATTTTTTGTCACAGGCTGTAGGCGAAATTTGAAACAATTTCGTTGTTACCGTTATATGTAGGCTATACGATATCGGGGACCTGTACAGACAATTCTTTTTCATGGGGTAAATAACTCAGAAGAAACTCCTTGTGTGAATTCTGCGACAAATCCATTGGATAATTTGGCTACAATCATCAAAATACAAACTATTAGGAGGTACCGTTATCCCCCATATAACGGGGTTGATATCGTGGACCTATATAAACAATTCTCTTCCAGGGGATAAAGTACTTACAAAGAACTCCTTATGTAGAATTTTGAATACCCTCCACCATTTGGAACGAAATTTTCAAAAAATAAAATCAATTAAAAATTCTGTTTAAATATTAAAAAATCCGAAATCAGTCGTTATATTGGAGTCTATACGACGTGGACCTGCATAGGCATTGTTTGTAATTAACCATTACCATATTCAAATTCGAAACTTGAAATAAACGGTTAATAATGTAACTAAAATGATCAAAATACCGTATACAGGCAGGTACCGCTATATCTTAGCTATACGAAGACCTGGACCTACATAGACAATTTTTTGTCACAGGCTGTAGCATCCATTACAAACTTCAAGTACGACATCTCAAACTATTTCGGTGAGTATTTTACCTAAAATCGTCAAAATTTCGAATATAGGGAGGTATTAATATGTGCCCCCTATACGAAGACCTGGACCTGCATACACATTTTCTGTCACAGACTGTAGTTCCCGTTACGAACTCCAAACACGTAATTTGAAACTACTCTGGCGAATAATGATGCTAAAATCATCAAAATACCGAATATTGGGAGGAACCGTTATATGGGGTCTATACGAAGACGAGGATCTGTACAGACAATTTTCTGTCATAGGCTGTAGTATCCATTTCGAACTTCAAATACGAAATTTGAAACTATTCTGATGACTAATGTCGCTAAAATCATCAAAATACCGAATTTAGGGAAGTACTGTTATATGAGGGCCATTAGAAAACGTGGACCTACATGGCCCATTTACGAACTTAACCTGCCTACTGGCAAAATAAACATGTGTGCAAAATTTTAGCCTTCTATCTCAATTGTTCGAAAGATAGAGTGATTACAACAGACAGACAGACGGACTTAAAAATTTACTTAAAAATTTACTTCAAGAATATATGTACTTTGTTGGGTCTGACATGAGAATTCCGAGGAGTTACAAATGGAATGACAAGTATATGTGAACCGATCTCGATTAAATTTGGCAGACATATTTTCAAGCTGTATCTGGTGTTTTAGAAGACAATTTTGGCACTAAAAAATACCAAAGTGTCGATCACCTCAAATAAGCGCTTCACTTATTCTGAAATTCATTCATTTGAATTTGCATTCATTCAATAAATCTAAAAAGAAAATGTAATAATTGCGGCGTTTGACTTTTTTGCAGTTTTTTATCTCACCCTGTATCTAACAACGCCGAAACCAACTAGGGGTCAGTCTAGTATTTTTCTGCATGTACCACAGTGTTGTGTTAGGGTATAAAAACTGAAAACCGAAGGGAATGTGCGAATTGGTCGCTAAATGCTTTCACCAACAGTGGATTCAACGCCTATGCCTTCCATTCATATATTCAATATTTTCAAAATTAATAACTCACTTTCGAACTGAGCACAGGTCATCAAATTATTGGCTCAAATATATTCAATTATAGATTCGTCAACGACATTGAAGTGCTATTTTCCCAATAGAAACACTTCTATTGCATCTATGCATATTATTGGCTGGAAATATTTCAAATATTATGTGACTCAGGTTGAAAATAAAATAAGAAATAACGCTTCAAAAGGTAATAATCAGTTTAATCTTCATTCTTCTTTTTTCATAAATGCATCAATACATAAAATAAGTTTATTTTAGAAAATAGTTCCATTTCAATTGTGGCATTATAATCCTGACGGAGGGATTTTCTAAGAATATTTCCTTTCACAGGACACGTTACGAAACCTAAAGTTAAATGTATTTGGAAAATATCGAAACCTCCAAAAAATGTCTTTCTTAAAAAATAAAAAATTGTGGCTATTATAACAAATGATAATGGCGACATTTATTCCAGTGTTCGACAATATAAATTGATAATACTCAAAATTCTAGCCACTCAGACATTTGTTAAAAATCCCAACTAAACACAAACACAAAAAGTTTTCCAAATAAAAAAATGAAGTAAAGTCAACACAAATAGCCTTTGTGATAAAAACCTTCCCTTTTTCAACTTCCACCGGATAAAGAAACCCTAAAATGGAAGATTTTCAAATATTATCTCGTTCTGTTTGTGTTTGCCAAGAAAAACTGTTGACAAAATGCCTTCCAGATAAACCCAAAGACCGGATTCTAATTGTTTAGTTAGGAGTGTATTGAAAATAAAAAACAAAATTGTTAAAAGATTAATGAAAGTGAAGTGAAAAAAAAAAAGATTTTATTCTAAAGGCTATGTTTCAAATATCGGTCACTTCCAAGCCAAAGGGCACAGAATGTTATCAACGAATTAAAAATGATTTTATGCGAATGTGTATTTTTTGTTTTGAAGAAAATGGTAGAGGTATACACAAGGATTAACAAAAGGAAAGTATTTTTTACATAGACAAAACCCTCAATGAAAAATGAACTGCTAAAAGGCTAATGGAGTACTTTAGGGTTTGTATTTGGAGTGAATTTTGTTGGTGGGGACAACAAATATTTTTGACACCTTTAGATACAAATTGTTGGAAGCAGTATCCATTGAATGCAGATGGGGGAGGATAAAGAAGGATAAAAGTAAAGAATGGGGGAAATTATTTCAATTTAACTTGTTTGGAATGAATGAAGGGAAAAGTGATTGTCGAAATATTAAAGGTTTTCCCGAAAATAAGCGTAAAGGGTGTAAAAATTTAGAATGAACATTTCGAAGAATGTTCGCACTTACTGTAACGGAGTCAAAGATTCATATCAGCTTTAGGCCTCTCATATATGGGAACGAAAGAATCAATAGTACATGGGATAAAACAAGAATTTAATAAAGATATGTTTGTTTATTTCTCGAAAAATTTTGGCAAAGGTATTTTTCTGAGTTGTATTTCATATATTTACCCGAATATCGCTGTTACGAAGTGCATATTACGGCTGTGGAGCACTACTGAAATTGGAGATAATCGGTCAAAATTTAAATATAGCTCCCAAATATATTTTTGTCTAATTTGTCTGTTATTGATCAGAACTATTACATACAGAGATCGGTTCAGACTTGGATATAGCTCCCATATATAAGTATATATCTTCATCCGATTTCACGTTTATCGTGCCTAAAAAGCATAGTATTAGCTCATGTAATATGGATTTCGATGAATATCGATTCAGATACAAAATTCTCCGTCAAATTTAATAGAAAACCAGTAAAGAAAGTCCTAAAGTCGAGCGGGACCGACTTTATGATACCCTACACCACTTTGCTAATTTAGTAGAGCTCCACATAACAATTAAACGTTTTTATGTGAGATTTTAATCATTCACGCTATGATTATAATTGTAATTTAAAGTTCAAAGGACTAAATACGCCGAAGCATTTGTATCTTTTAAATTCGGACTTGTATTTCCCATTTGGTGCAAAATTAATTTGAAATCAGATAATAATATATATGGGAGCTATATCCAAATCTGGTCGCATGTGCCAAATTCCATCCCCTTTGGGCAAATATTAGACGTTTGGTGTACAATAAAAGGTAAATCGGACGGAGTTATATATGGGAGCTATATCCAAATCTGAACCGATCTTGATAACATTTAGCAAAGACATTTCTAAGCTGCATTTGATATATTTCCCCAAATATTGTTGTTACAGAGTGCATATGACGGCTGCGGAGGACAAAAATAACAAATCGGATGAACAATATATATTGGAGCTATAGCTATATCTGAACCGATTTCGATTAAATTTGGCATACCTATTTTCAGGCCTAATTTGGTAGTATTTAATTCCATACTATTCGGACTGATATCACAGGTTTTGTGCACAATAAAAGGCAAATCGGACGAAGATATATATGGGAGCTATATCTAAACTTTTACCGATTATCTCCAACAATTTCACTGTCGGAAGCCAAAAGTCTTGGAATAGGAGAAATCCCCCCAATATTGGCATAGACCGGCTATGAGTGGAGATTTTGTTCCGCTTTTTATACCCTCCGCCGTCTGTAACACCTCGAAACATACAAAAAGTATATATATTCTTGATCAGCATAAAATTTTATGTCCGTCTCTCAGTCTGTGGAGGCCACTCTAGCTTCCAAACGAAACGAAATAGGTTGATATAATGTCTGTTGTACTTTTGGTGTTGAAAATGGGCCATGTAGGTCCACGTTTTGGTATAGCCCCCATATAATGGTACTTCCCTATTTTCTGTTTTTTGGGAATTTAAGCGACATTATTCAACGGAAATGTTTCAAATTTGTTATTTAAAGTTCGTAATGGATACTACAACCTAAGACAGAAAATCGTCCGTGCATTTTCATAAAAATACCGAATATAGGGAGGCACCGTTGTATGGGGGCTATACGAAGACGAGGCGTATAACCACCAAACAACTGTATCTCCCTAAATTCGGCATTTTTATGAAAATATTCAAATTTCTTCCAAACGGTGAAGGGTATTCAAAGTTCGGCCCGGCCAAACTTATAGTTTTATTACTTGCTTGTTATTAAAAATATCAGAAGTTTGCAAAATTCCTGAATATAAAAGATAGACATGGATTTAACTTGGTGAGACCAAAGACAAAATCGTAACCAAGAGCGACAAAATGCTGCGCCGATCGGCCATTACTTAACATGGAGAATATTTTGCATGGAACTCCAGGGTCTAGACTATTAAAGGTTCTGATTTCCGTGGACCACTAGAGCTACAGACGTCGAATTTTTATATCCTCAGCCATATGGCTAGAGAGGGTATACATCATTTGATACGGCCAAAACGTGCCTCATCGAAATAACAGTTTTAGATCCTAGCTCTCTTAGGACCAAATCCGTTTCTGGACATTTGAAGTCGATTTAACGATGTAGGTCCGTCTGTCTGGCTGGTGCGGACGACAACTCTCTAAGGATGTATCCGATTTGACTTGACAAACTTGGTAAATCGTAATATTTTTGTCAAACTTAGAACGAGTTCGGAGGTGGGCAGCATCGCAAAAGGTCAAAATTCAAAAAAAAAAAATATACTGCACAGGAAAGGAAAATCTGATTTTGCTCTAACTTTGCAAATCTTAATGTTTGCATCAATGCTTTGTTTGTGGGAAAATGGACAATATCGGCTCACTCCATCAAGTACCTTTCCCACAATGGATTAAAATCTTGAAAAATTATAAGTCTTATAAAATGTGATGTAAGAGTCCGGTTTCCTTTTACACACATTACAATATTTTTATTAGCCCAATGTCTGAACTGAAGATGGTATACATCGGTTCACTTCTTCTGGTACCTCCCCCATAAAGAGTCAAAATTTTGAATATCCGTGAAGCTCATAAAACGCGAAATTAACATTCGATTCCATTCAGACTCAATCAGTTTATCCCAATATTTCTATCAACACAATATTTGTTACAGAGATGGTAGAGACCGGACCTTTTCTTCTGGTGCGTCCCCCACATACGGTTTCAGATTTTGAAAACCAAAACGCTTAAAGAAAGCGAAACAAACATTTTTTTATCTATATATATATATATATAGATATATATATCTATATCTATATATATATATATATATATATATATATATATATATATATATATATATATATATATATATATATATATCTACGGACCCCCTCTGGCATCTCACCCCCAAAGGATCAGCATACCTCGCAAAACAGGTGACACATTTTGTGTCAAATATTACACATCCCATATAATGTGATGGATGTACTCGATATGGTCCAAACCTGGTACGTCGCAATATTTATAGCATATTTATTTAGGTCCAATTCGAAATGAACTGTATTGGCCCATTCCTTCCCATAATCATAACAGAAGTCAAAATATATTTAAACAATGAACATTGGCTGAGGGTGTACATTTGTCGGTAAAACCGACTGGTACTTTCATCCTTGATTTATATATATTTCCAGATAAAAAATGTGTCATATCGGTCCGATCTTCAGTACACCCCCTATAAAGATTTTACTGATTTCTATTTGTTTATTATTTTATGCTTTAATTATATTTATACCCTACACCACAAGGTGGTCAGGGTATTATGTCTTTGTGCATTTGTTTGTAACAGGCAAAAAGTTCCTTTTGATGATCTGCATAGAATCACATTCTGAGTCGATTTATGCATGTCCGTCCGTCTGTCCGTCCTTCTGTCCATGTATTTTTGTAAACAAATTACAGTTCGCATTTATTGCCCTATCCAGATGAAATTTCTCACATGTCTTTTGTTTGGCCCAAGGACGAACCCTATTGAAATTGGAGATAATCGGTCAAAATTTAGATATAGCTCCCATATATATCTTCGTCAGATTTGCTTTTTATTGTGCACCAAATGTATAATATCAGTCCGAATAGTATGGAATTTTGCGCATACAACTAAATTAGGCCTGAAAATAAGTGTGCCAAATTTTATCGAAATTGGTTCAGATATAGCTAGCTACATCTCCCATACATATTGTTCATCCGATTTGTTATTTTAGTCCTCCGCAGCCGTAATATGCACCCTGTAAAATTGATATTTGGGAAAATATATCAAATACAGCTCAGAAATACATTTGCAAAATTTTATCGAGATCGGTTCAGATTTGGATATAGCTCCCATATATAACTTCGTCCGATTTACCTTTTATTGTGCACCAAACGTCTAATATTTGTCCAAGTGGGATGGAATTTGGCACTTATGGCTGAATTGAGTCTAGAAGCTAGTATATCAAATTTGGAAGACCGAAGGTTCAGATATAGCTATAGCTCCCATATATACTGTTCATCCGATTTGTCATATTTGTTACCCACAGCCGTAATATGCACTCCGTAACAACGATATTCAGGGAAATATATCAAATACGCTCAGAAATATCTTTGCCAGATTTTATCGAGATCGGTTCCGATTTGG
>NW_026712383.1:11571612-11725091 GCF_030504385.1 Musca domestica | reverse complement strand
AGCGACCTTTTTCCCGGAAGTAATTAAAAATTTGGTATTTGAAGTTCAAAATGGATACTACATCCTAAGATAGAAAATTGTCTGTGCAGGTCCACGTCTTCGTATAGCCCCCATATAACGGTACCTCCCGATATTCGGCATTTTGATGATTTTAACGACATTATTCACGGGAATTGTTTCAAAATTGGTATTTGAAGTTCGTTATGGGAACTACAGTCTGTGACAGAAAATTGTCCGTGCGGGTCCAGGTCTTCGTATAGGCCCCATATATCAGTACCTCCCTATATTCGGTATTTTGACGATTTTAGGTGCAATACCCACCGAAATTGTCTGAGATGTGGTATTTGAATTTCTTAATGGATGCTACAGACTATGACAGAAAATTGTCTATGCTGGTCCAGGTCTTCGCACAGCTCCAATTTAACGGCACCTCCTTATATACGATATTTTGATGATTTTAGCAACATTATTTACCGTTTATTTCAAGTTTCGAATTTGAATATGGTAATGGCTTATGAAAAATAATGCCTATGTATGTCCACGTCGTATAGACCCCAATATAACGGCTATTTTTTAAGGATTTTATTTTTTCAAAATTTCCAAATTCGTTGCAAATGGTGGAGGGTATTAAAAGTTCGGCCCGGCCGAATTTACTGCTTTTTAACTTGTTTTTTTTTTTTTGAAACTGCACAACAGATCCAATGATATTGTCCTATTGTCTCCTGACATGTAGTTATCTTGTTGGTGTTGATGTTAATTTACTTCTTGCTGGTTGTCAAAATGTGATTTTCTATATACAGGTTTGAAGAAAATTAGACTTCAACGGCAGTTGTGATTCATGATGTCAACAGTTATATAGGCTAAATCGGGTGTAAAACCATTTTCGGAATCAGGTGCAAAAAAACATTAATTATTAACGGCTCTGAAGATTAAGATACGCTAAAAGAGCGTATGTGTTTATCGGAACTCCTACATTCAAAATCCAGGCGATTTTATGAATTCAAACCCACTTTTACCAAATACTGACAAGAAACCTCTTCATTTGACTACACAAAGTAATCAATATGTGTGTAACTTCCACTTTTATCCCGATTGAAAGGATTTTCCATCTAATGCTCTGTCTACCACATTTGGATGTGGAAATCACCGTTTTGTAAAAAGCCATTTCTTTCGTTTATTTTGGGGTTTATTTGACTTTACATTTCGTTCGCCAGTAACGTTTTCCAAATCCATTTAACCCACCTGGCAAGCTGGCAGCCAACCGATAATAACACAACAAGAACAAATTTTGTAAAAGAGGCTGTTTCATCCGCCGCTACCGGTTTATCGGGCTTTTAGGCCAAATGACTGTCGTTTGGATGTGCGACCATGTGGCATTTGTTTTGCGTAGAGACAGGATGGTTATTATTGCTATTGGTTTGTGCGAAAATCGAAATGATATACAAATGTATGTATGTTTATCCTTCTCCACACAGCATCGACCGTGGATATCAATGGCTAGACATCTGCACGCATTTGTTTTGTTTCAACAGAATGGTGATTGGAATACTACTATTCTGTGGATGAAATAACTAATTTGATGTTATTGACTTTTACCTACACATAGAAAGCGTCGCTTTAAAGTACGCAGGAAATGTATATCAATGGCGGATTGGATTGCGATGTAAAATCCAGATCTGACTTCAAAGTTTTGCTTACTTATATTGGAATCAAATTCAAGTGGATAGTTGCAAATTCCCACACATAATCCACGTTTTTGCAAAGATCTTCATGTAATAATACATCTACAATAAGGGAATCTCTTGGAAGATTCTCTTATATTAGACCGGAAACTATCGGATGAGTATTGTATTTCTAAACACATCGGTACACGTTATCACAGTTCCCATAGCCATGGACAGAAAACATGGTTTCTATACCGCAACTCCAGATTTTTGGTATTCGGATTACTATAACCTCAGCAATATGGGTGCAGAGGGTATATATTACACGACCAAGCCTTTTCTCATAAAAATAACAATTGAGAGGAAATTGGACTCGATATAGGAAATTTCAGGTCGATCTAATGGTATCCGTCGGTCCGCCCGTCTAGTGGTGCGTAAATAACTCTCGATGGGAGTATCCGATTTGGTCCAACCATGGCATTATTAGTATAGCTAGTACCTAGTTCAAGTTTGGAGAAAGGAAATATCGGTCCACTCCATCTCGTACCTCCCCCAAAAAAGGTAAAATAACGAATCATCCTATTTTGTTCGAACTTTGCAAATTCTAAACCTGTTATGGGTGGGAAAATGGACAATATAGGCCCTTTCCTTTTAGTACCTCCCGAACAACATTTTAATACCCTCCACCATAGTATGAAGGGTAGTACAGTTTGTCATTCCGTTTGTAACACCTCGAAATATACATTTTAGACCCCACAAAGTATATATATTCTTGATCAGCATAAAATTGTATGTCGATTTATCAATGTCCGTCCGTCTGTCCGACTGTCCGTCAGACCGTCTGTGGAAATCACTCTAGCTTCCGAACGAAATGAAGTAGGTTGATAAAATTTTACTCAATTTACTATGTCTGCAGGACAGAAAATGGGCCATGTAGGTCCACGTCTTCGTATAGCCCCCATAAAACGGTACCTCCCGATATTCGGTATTCTGATGATTTCAGCGATATTTTTGACCGGAATTGTTTCAAACTTAATATTTGAAGTTCCAAAGGGATATTACAGCCTAAGACAGAAAATTTACTATGCAGGTCCAAGTCTTCGTATAGGCCCCATATATCAGTACCTCCCTATATTCGGTAGGTACAATACCCACCGAAATTGTTTGAGATGTCGGATTTGAAGTTCGTAATGGATGCTACAGCCTATGACAGAAAATTGTCTATGCTGGTCAGGTCTTCGCATATTTCCGATATAACGGTACCTCCCCATTTACGATATATAGATGATTTTAGCTACATTATTCACCGTTTATTTCAAGCTTTCGAATTTCAATATGGTAATGGCTTATGACAAACAATGCATATGTAGGTCCACATCGTATAGACCCCAACAAATCGGCTATATTCGGTATTATTAAAATTTAAACAGAAGTTTTTAAGGACTTTATTTTTTGAAATTTTCCAAATTCGTTCCAAATGGTGGAAGATATTCAAAGTTCGGCCCGGCCGAACTTACTACTTGTTTTATTATATTAACTTTTTTAAAATACAAGTACACGATTGTTTTGAACTTTCACATATAGCAGTATTTTTATCTACACAAGATCATGTGTTAAAAAGGAGATGTATCGGACCACTCCTTCTGGTACCTTCCCAACAAAGAGTCAATATTTTGAATAATTACATCGCTCATAAAATACGAAACGAGCATCAAATTCTTTTCAAATTTCGGACACATACAAACAAAAGATCTGGTGGGAAGGTAGGACATTTCGGGGCACTCTTTCAAGTACCTCCATCTCAAATAAATCCGATTTCTGAGTTGACTATGGAATTTTTCCACTCACTCCCACCTTCCCTACAAGGGGTGACATTTTTAAACAGGTAAGAAGTCTCATAAAATGCATGATACTTTACACTCATCTGCATTAGATATAGTGGGAATATGGAGCTCATCGGCCCAACTTTTCTGATACCTCCCTTAAAAAAAATAAAATTTTCAAACAAAATAACTTACTTCGTAGAAAGGTAAAATGTCATACGATATTTCTTCTAACTTTGTAAATATCGGAATATTCTTTCAAGTATATCAATCACAGTTAAAGCATTCAATAATAATGTATCTTATAAAATGTAAAATAAGGGCCCCATTGTCATTAAATTTCAAATATTTAATTATTTCTACCAACACAAGATCCGGTATGAAGAATTGATAGAACGAATCATGCTTTCCTATACCTTCCCCACAAAAATGTTGAAAACCTATGACTGACATAAAACACAAAGTAAGCATCCGATTTCAATCTTTTCACAACATAATAGTTCTATCAACATAAGATGAGCAAATGTTACATATCGCTCCACTCTTTCTGGTATCTTCCCCCAAGGGCTCAAAATTGTTTGTAATTGTAACCTTTATATTTCGGCTATTTCAATATTTCTATCATCAATAGATCTAATGCAAACATGTGAAACGTCGCTTCACTTTTTCTGGCAACTCCCACCATTACAGTTCAGCATTTTTAAATATCTCATGTAAATTGGCCCATCCCTTCGATACTTCTCTCTATAACTATGGAAGAGAAAACATTTTGTACCTTTGATTGTTTGTTTGTAATTTATAGACTCAAAAACCGCTGAAATCGCATGAAAGTAACATAGGCTACATACATTTTTGAAATTCCACTTGGAACTGGAGATATAGTAACATAATCGTAGGTACCTCCAAAAATTTTAGATTTTGTATACACATATGTCTTGATCGGTTATAGATACAGATACAAATTCGGAATATGTATCGGAATCAAACCACCAAAATAAATATACCAAATTATATTGAAATCGGTTCATATTTGGATATAGCTCCCATACATATTTTCTGCGATTTATGAATTTGATGAATCAATCGTGCTATAATCAGGTGTGACGGAATTTGGTCGACAAATAAATTTGTCAAATTATATTGATATCGGTTCAGATTTCGATATAGTTCCTATATACATTTTTCGGCCGATTTGGTGTATTTGATGAAACAAACACGCTATGTATGCCAATTTTCAATTAAGTTTGGAATGTGTGACGGAAATTAGTCTAAAATTCTAACAGTAAAAGAGTATACAGCAATTTAATTGAGGCTACGATTATTACGGGGAAGTACGTAGGTTCATATGTATTGCTAGTTACAATCCCATTAATAGCAAAAAATTCGGTTTAACTTTAAAAGGTTGCAGTTTCCAGTACACTGCGACGTATTTATTTTTATACCCTACACCACAAGATAGTCAGGGTATTATGTCTTTGTACAATTGTTTGTAATAGACAAAAGGAAAGGAGATAGAACCATAGTTCCTTTTGATGATCTGCATAGAATCACATTCTGAGTCGAGTTATGCATGTCCGTCCATCCGTCCGTCTGTCTATCCATGTATTTTGTGAACAAAGTACAGTTCGCATTTATTGCCCTATCCAGATGAAATTTTGCACAAATAATTTGTTTAGCCCAAGGACGAACCCTATTGAAATTGAAGATAATCGGTCAAAATTTAGATATAGCTCCCATATATATCTTCGTCCGATTTGTCTTTTATTGTGGAATTTTGCACATACAACCAAATTAGGTCTGAAAATAAGTATGCCAAATTTGATCGAAATCGGTTCAGGTATACCTATAGCTCCCATATATATTGTTCATCCGAATTGTTATTTTTGTCCTCCGCAGCCGTAATATGCACCCTGTAACAACAATATTTGGGGAAATATATCAAATGCAGCTCAGAAATACCTTTGCTAAATTTTATAGAGATCGGTTCAGATTTGGATATATCTCCCATATATAACTTCTTCCGATTTACCTTTTATTGTGCACCAAACGTCTAATATTTGCCCAAAATGGGATGGAATTTGACACATACGACCGAATTGAGCCTAGAAGGTAGTATGCCAAATTTGGTAAAGATTCTCCCATAAAAACTTTATGTGGAGCTCAACTAAATTAGCGAAGTGGTGTAGGGTATCATAAAATCGGCCCCGCCCGACTGTAGGACTTTCTTTACTGGTTTATATTACATTACAATAAATACTTTTTTTTAATTCTTAAATTTGAAAAGGAGAGAGAGAGGGAGAGAGAAAATTTTATGTTGTGCTCAACTTGAAATAATTATAATGACAAAAGGACGTTTCATTACATGGAAACCATACGATTAATTTTCATTTGCCAATTCTTTGGATATTTACAAAGTTTTCAATTATTTTCTTTCAAACATGTTAGAGATATGAGAGATTTTTTTTGTTTAGAGTATGGACATGCTATCGTTTGTGTGCTAAAGATGACTCTTAAACAGCTTAAGGTTTCAAGAAACATTCCATTTCAAAAAAAAAGTATGAAATCTTGAGAACTCGTATAAATATAGATAGTCCTTTTGATCGTTTATGAGATCCTTTGTGAATTATAGTTTGTTCTCATACATGTTACTCTTACAGAACATCTTTTCTGTAAACACTTATGATTTATATGATTTTTCTTTCTGATTTTTAAGTATAGTACAAATATTCGAACTAGCAAGTTGTTGATTTAGGATGAAGTCAAAAGCAAGTAGGGGTTTATAATGTTTATATACGAGTTCAAACTATTCAAAAGTAAGAGTAGTTATAGAAAATAAATGTGTTTATGTGTTAATTTATAATTTAAAAGCAAATGATATGAATATAAAGTACTCCTTTCGAATAATCAAAACCAGAACCAATATTCTGGTAAACAATTTAAAAAAACTGCAAATTCGGCCGGGATGAACTTTGAATACCCTCTACCATATAGAACGAATTTGGCAATTATCAAAAAAAAAAAAAAATAAATAAATAAATAAATAAATAAATAAATAAATAAAAATAAAATAAATAAATAAAATTCGTTAAAAATTCTGTTTAAATCTTAAACATACCGTATGTATCCGTTATATTAGGGTCTATACGATGACCTGGACCCACATAGGTCACTTTTGTCAAAAGCCATTACAATATTCAAATGCGAAAAAATCGATGAATAATGTAGCTAAATCATCAAAACATCAAATATAGGGATGTACCGTTATATGGGGGCTATACGAAGACGTAGTCCTGCAAAGACAATTTTCTGTCATAGGCTGTAGTATCCATTACGAACTTAAAATACCAAATTTGAAACAATTCGGGTGAAAAATATCGCTGAAATCATTAAAATACCGAATATCGGGATGTACCGTTATATGGGGGCTATACGAAGACGTAGTCCTGCAAGGACAATTTTCTTTCTTAGGTTATAGTTATGATTACTGAAAGTGTTGAAGCCTGCAAGAGGGGTAGCAGAAGAAGTGTACCAATATATAACATCTTCATGCTGAATTTAATACTTCTTAGGTATGATGAGCAGTTAATCAATTCAACTGGTCACAATCTGACCATGTTTGGACTACATTGAGTGCCATCTCGAACTTCAAATACCAAATTTGAAACGATTTCGGTGAATAATGTAGCTTAAATCATCAAAATACCGAATATCGGGAGGTACCGTTATATGAGGGCTATACGAAGACGTGGACCTGCACAAGCAATTTTCTGTTTTAGGCTGTAGTATCTATAAGGAACTTTAAATACCAAATATGAAACATTCTCGGTGGATAGTGTTGATTGAATCATCAAAATACCCAATATCGGGAGGTACCATGTATGGGGGCTATGCCAAAACGTGGGCCTATATGACCCATTTTCAATACCAAAAGTGCTGCAAACATGATACACATTTGAGTGAAATTTTATTAACCTATTTCATTCTGTTCGGAAGCTAGAGTGATTTCCACAGACTGACGGACATCGACATAGATTTTTATGCTGATCAAGAATATATATACTTTGTGGGATCTAAAATGTATATTTCGAGGTGTTACAAACGGAATGAGAAACTTTATATACCCTTCATACTATGGTAGAGGGTATAAAAAATGTAAGGTACTTTTAATTCAAACTATGTTTTCCCAGATCATAAATCGAACATCGAATAATTTTTTTTTTTTTTTGTAATACTGACCAATATATTTATATTCTTGTGGGAAAACTTTTTTAATTGGATAAGGTGTGATTTAGATTTTCGATTGAGTTTAGGTTGGGGATTCCTGAGGGAGAAAGTGTGGAACATTGTATGCGACCCACGAACGCATATCATTACCTGTATGTTTAGGGTCGTTGTTGTACTGAAAATAGCAATCATACCCCAGTTTCAAGTTTTCAACGCTCTTTTTACATTTGTTTTTAGAATATTAAGATATAGAGTCTTGTCCATAACCTGATCAATATATACAAGTTCACCAACACCAAATGCTGCGTAATAGTCGAACGGACTGGTATCCTGAGATTTTGGTGGGCATTGTGCGCTGGAAATGAAGCGAGGAACCTCATTTTGTATCCATTCTTGGGTGGCGCGTGCTGAGTGCGATGGTGCTGAGTTCTGTTGGAATGTCCAAGGTCTGCGGCCAAAATGTTTGCGTGCCCAATATTAATAATATTTGGCATTTATTCTGATGCCGTTCGATCGTGGCATCGATCCATCGACTGTTGTGGTGGTCCACACCATCACCATGGCCGGTGCTTGAGTTCTGGTGGTCAACTGAACCAACCGGTGCACATTTTCAGCTGACCTCTTTGGCAAGTAAATACGATCATTTTGTTTGTTTACAAACTGCTGCACAACGAATGTTTTCTCATCGGAAAAAACCAAATTCGGCTCTTTTGAGTCTCTTTTATTTCTGTTGCGGTGTAAGTTCTTGCAATTTTTGAAATGTCAACGGCTTTACCCCGAGCTCATTTTTCAATATTTACCGAATGAATTATTGCGATATGTTCAGCTTCCGAGCCATTTTTCGGCCACTGCGATGCGGGTTTCGATCAATTTACTTTACTTTACTTTTCGAACCATTTCTGCTGATGTTGCTGTTTTCTTCCGTCCATATGTTTGACGTCGGGCTACGCTACCAGTATCACGGTAGCGTAGCTGTCACTGGAATAATTTTAACACCTGTCGGACGAGTGGCTTAGAAATGACAGCAGTTTGAAGTTGGTTGCAGTTTTTTCAACTCACCCTGTATATTAGAGCAATAGATATACTGGACCGAGTTTCACCAAATGGAAAAATTTGGTTGAATAGGAAAAACTCTATGCAATTTGGGCTGATGTTACATATATGGTGAATAATAACTGTTAAATCTGAACCGATCTCTATAAAATTTGGCAGAGGTATTTTCGAGCAGTATGTGTCAAATATCATTGTTGTGGAGTGCATATTACGAATGTGAGGATCTTTATTTGATCACTTTCTGAGACGATTTATGCATGTCTGTCCGTTTGTCTATGTATTTTTCTGAACAAAATGCAGGTCGTGCAGGTGAATTCTGTCTAGAAGCAAGTATATCAAATTTGGTGAAAATCAGTTCAGATATATGTAATTGTAGCTATCATATATATATATATATATATATATATATATATATATATATATATATATATATATATATATATATATATATATATATATATATATATATATATATATATATATATATATATATATATATATATATATATATATATGATAGCTACAATTACATATATCTGAACTGATTTTCACCAAATTTGATATACTTGCTTCTAGACAGAATTCACCTGCACGACCTGCATTTTGTTCAGAAAAATACATAGACAAACGGACAGACATGCATAAATCGTCTCAGAAAGTGATCAAATAAAGATCCTCACATTCGTAATATGCACTCCACAACAATGATATTTGACACATACTGCTCGAAAATACCTCTGCCAAATTTATAGAGATCGGTTCAGATTTAACAGTTATTATTCACCATATATGTAACATCAGCCCAAATTGCATAGAGTTTTTCCTATTCAACCAAATTTTTCCATTTGGTGAAACTCGGTCCAGTATATCTATTGCTCTAATATACAGGGTGAGTTGAAAAAACTGCAACCAACTTCAAACTGCTGTCATTTCTAAGCCACTCGTCCGACAGGTGTTAAAATTATTCCAGTGACAGCTACGCTACCGTGATACTGGTAGCGTAGCCCGACGTCAAACATATGGACGGAAGAAAACAGCAACATCAGCAGAAATGGTTCGAAAAGTAAAGTAAAGTAAATTGATCGAAACCCGCATCGCAGTGGCCGAAAAATGGCTCGGAAGCTGAACATATCGCAATAATTCATTCGGTAAATATTGAAAAATGAGCTCGGGGTAAAGCCGTTGACATTTCAAAAATTGCAAGAACTTACACCGCAACAGAAATAAAAGAGACTCAAAAGAGCCGAATTTGGTTTTTTCCGATGAGAAAACATTCGTTGTGCAGCAGTTTGTAAACAAACAAAATGATCGTATTTACTTGCCAAAGAGGTCAGCTGAAAATGTGCACCGGTTGGTTCAGTTGACCACCAGAACTCAAGCACCGGCCATGGTGATGGTGTGGACCACCACAACAGTCGATGGATCGATGCCACGATCGAACGGCATCAGAATAAATGCCAAATATTATTAATATTGGGCACGCAAACATTTTGGCCGCAGACCTTGGACATTCCAACAGAACTCAGCACCATCGCACTCAGCACGCGCCACCCAAGAATGGATACAAAATGAGGTTCCTCGCTTCATTTCCAGCGCACAATGCCCACCAAAATCTCAGGATACCAGTCCGTTCGACTATTACGCAGCATTTGGTGTTGGTGAACTTGTATATATTGATCAGGTTATGGACAAGACTCTATATCTTAATATTCTAAAACAAATGTAAAAAGAGCGTTGAAAACTTGAAACTGGGGTATGATTGCTATTTTCAGTACAACAACGACCCTAAACATACAGGTAATGATATGCGTTCGTGGGTCGCATACAATGTTCCACACTTTCTCCCTCAGGAATCCCCAACCTAAACTCAATCGAAAATCTAAATCACACCTTATCCAATTAAAAAAGTTTTCCCACAAGAATATAAATATATTGGTCAGTATTACAAAAAAAAAAAAAAAATTATTCGATGTTCGATTTATGATCTGGGAAAACATAGTTTGAATTAAAAGTACCTTACATTTTTTATACCCTCTACCATAGTATGAAGGGTATATAAAGTTTCTCATTCCGTTTGTAACACCTCGAAATATACATTTTAGATCCCACAAAGTATATATTCTTGATCAGCATAAAAATCTATGTCGATGTCCGTCAGTCTGTGGAAATCACTCTAGCTTCCGAACAGAATGAAATAGGTTAATAAAATTTCACTCAAATGTGTATCATGTTTGCAGCACTTTTGGTATTGAAAATGGGTCATATAGGCCCACGTTTTGGCATAGCCCCCATACATGGTACCTCCCGATATTGGGTATTTTGATGATTCAATCAACACTATCCACCGAGAATGTTTCATATTTGGTATTTAAAGTTCCTTATAGATACTACAGCCTAAAACAGAAAATTGCTTGTGCAGGTCCACGTCTTCGTATAGCCCTCATATAACGGTACCTCCCGATATTCGGTATTTTGATGATTTAAGCTACATTATTCACCGAAATCGTTTCAAATTTGGTATTTGAAGTTCGAGATGGCACTCAATGTAGTCCAACATGGTCAGATTGTGACCAGTTGAATTGATTAACTGCTCATCATACCTAAGAAGTATTAAATTCAGCATGAAGATGTTATATATTGGTACACTTCTTCTGCTACCCCTCTTGCAGGCTTCAACACTTTCAGTAATCATAACTATAACCTAAGAAAGAAAATTGTCCTTGCAGGACTACGTCTTCGTATAGCCCCCATATAACGGTACATCCCGATATTCGGTATTTTAATGATTTCAGCGATATTTTTCACCCGAATTGTTTCAAATTTGGTATTTTAAGTTCGTAATGGATACTACAGCCTATGACAGAAAATTGTCTTTGCAGGACTACGTCTTCGTATAGCCCCCATATAACGGTACATCCCTATATTTGATGTTTTGATGATTAGCTACATTATTCATCGATTTTTTCGCATTTGAATATTGTAATGGCTTTTGACAAAAGTGACCTATGTGGGTCCAGGTCATCGTATAGACCCTAATATAACGGATACATACGGTATGTTTAAGATTTAAACAGAATTTTAACGAATTTTATTTATTTATTTTATTTTTATTTATTTATTTATTTATTTATTTATTTATTTTTTTTTTTTTTTTTTTTGATAATTGCCAAATTCGTTCTATATGGTAGAGGGTATTCAAAGTTCATCCCGGCCGAATTTGCAGTTTTTTTAAATTGTTTACCAGAATATTGGTTCTGGTTTTGATTATTCGAAAGGAGTACTTTATATTCATATCATTTGCTTTTAAATTATAAATTAACACATAAACACATTTATTTTCTATAACTACTCTTACTTTTGAATAGTTTGAACTCGTATATAAACATTATAAACCCCTACTTGCTTTTGACTTCATCCTAAATCAACAACTTGCTAGTTCGAATATTTGTACTATACTTAAAATCAGAAAGAAAAATCATATAAATCATAAGTGTTTACAGAAAAGATGTTCTGTAAGAGTAACATGTATGAGAAACAAACTATAATTCACAAAGGAGCAAGTATATCAAATTTGGTGAAAATCAGTTCAGATATATGTAATTGTAGCTATCATATATATATATATATATATATATATATATATATATATATATATATATATATATATATATATATATATATATATATATATATATATATATATTATATATATATATATATATGTTTCATCCAATTTAATGTTATAGTCCCTCACATTCGTATGATGTACTATACTTAAAATACTTAAAAATCAGAAAAGAAAAATCATATAAATCATAAGTGTTTACAGAAAAGATGTTCTGTAAGAGTAACATGTATGAGACAAACTATAATTCACAAAGGAGCAAGTATATCAAATTTGGTGAAAATCAGTTCAGATATATGTAATTGTAGCTATCATAATATATATATATATATATATATATATATATAATATATATATATATATATATATATATATATATATATATATATATATATATATATATATATATATATATATATATATATATATATATATATATATATGTTTCATCCAATTTAATGTTATAGTCCCTCACATTCGTATGATGTACTCCAAAACAATGATATTTGGTAGCAGATTTCAGATATATCCCAGTAATACCTCTGCCAAATTTTATCGAGATCGGTTAAGATTTGGATATAGTTCCCATCAATCAATAAACCTGAAATCGGATTAAAGATATATAATCCGATTTCAGGTTTATTGATTATTGTTTCCTTTGAAACTGAAAATCTGAACTTAGACCTGCTCTAAAGCCAAAGGTTGATAGGTGGTAAGATCTACTTTAAATACATTATTTTGCTACGGGAGCTCTACTAAATATGGATAGTGGTGTAGGGAATCATATGATCGGCCCGCCTGACTTTTGACTTTTCCTTTTTTTTTTATCGAAAAGATTGTCATTTTAAATTTAAACACAGTTTTTATGAATTCTTTCCAACATTTAGCCTACATTTCACTCAACATAAGAAAACAAAAAATCACACAAGTTTAAAAACAAAATTATCTCACAAGATTCGTTGTAATTTTAAAATGAAAACATATCAAATGAAACGTGCTGGGGGTTTTAAAATGCTTTTTTTCTCGTCAACTTCTAAAAATACGTTACAAGGACCATTTTAGATATTCCATTAATGTACAGCAAATTATATTAACTTTCTGAGAAAAGTGTTGTTCCATAAACAGCTAATAAATGTTGCTATCATGTCACTTTTTTGGCACAAAGGCAGAGGCTTCTTTATATGATGTTAAGTGAAGTGTTTTATGATTCTCGTGAAATTTAGGAAGAAAATACATGTAAGGCACACACAGACATTCACTGACATGTTAAATTTGGTGGTGACGTCATAACTGAATGTTTATATGAGGTACAAACATTGAAATGGGTAATTTTACTGAAGGGCATTCAAAGAAGGTAAAAGTTGAATAGGGCTTCGTAAAGGGGTTCAATGGCCACTTCTCCCCAAATGACATATTTTTTCTTAAATCAAGAAATTATATAAGTTTTATATAAATGTTATCCATATATACAAAAGAGTAGTGAAATAACTGAATGACTTACCTAAAATTAACGAACAGACGAAACGTCTTAAGCTAGAATCTTGGAATTTTGCACGAGGGTCAGTTTATAAGACTGGGTTTTTGGAAATCTGAAATAAAAGGGTACGAAATGTACTAAACATCGAATTCTTTGCATTTACGTGGGAATGAGCTAGAAACTTGGAATATGAGTCACTGATGGAGTGCAGTATAGATATTCCAAAGGATTTTGGGAAATTCTAACTTTTAGGTTGCGAAAAGTTCTAAAATGGTACTAAACTTCTAAAATGGTAACATTTGGTAATACTAAAAACTTGAAATTTGGTATGAAATCCAAGGTTTGGAAAGTAGGGGTTTGGAAAGTGGTTTTGGAAATATATACTAAGTGTACGACGTGTACTAAGTAGTACTAAATTTATAACTGTTTGATTAAGGGTGAATATCCATTCATCGCTAGAGCTAGAATCGTGAGCTTCAAGTCTCGGTGAGTAGGCGTTCTATAAGGCGGAGTTTTTTGAAATTCGTACTAAATTTGGAATGGGACTCACTGATGTAGTGCTGAACCTTAAGGTAACGCAAAGTTCTAAAATGGTACTTATAACTTATAAAATGGTACCAATTGCTATTATGCGAACGGAAAGCTGTGAACGGATTAGAGCTAAAAATTTTAAATTTGGTATGAGAACCATAGTTGTAAAGTAGGGTGGTTTGGAAATGTGTACTAAGTGTACGAACTGCCCTATATGGTACTAAATTTGGAACAGTTTGATTTAGGTTAAATGGATGAAAATGGAATTTCGTATTTGGATCCTTGTTGGTGATAGGTTTGTGATAAATTGGTGGTTTTGGAAATGTGTTCTACAATTGGATGAAAAGTACTAAATAGTACTATACTTGGCACAATTTGGTATTTTATGAACAGATAGTTCTTGAAATCTTAAATTTGGTATTAGCGTCGCTGTTAATGTGTTAATGTGTACTATAATTGTACGAAAAGTACTAAATTGGGTGTTGGGTGAAGGGATAGGGATAAAATTCAGAAATTTAATATTTAGATTAATAACGGTATTTGTGTTTGAGACTTTTCGGTGGCTTGGAAATTCGTCCTAAATTTGTACGAAAAATACTAAATGGTACTTAATTTGGTATTCGGTGAAGGGATTGGGCTGGAATCACGAAATTTGATGTTGAAGTCATTGTTGGTATCTGGAATTGAGATATGATGGTAGTTTTGGAAATGTGTATTAACATTTTACGATAAGTACTAAATAGTACTATATTTGGTATTGGATGAAGGAATTTAGCTGAAATCCTGAAATTTTGAATGGATGTCACTGTTGTCTTCCTATATTTGTACGAATAGTACTAAATGGTACTAAATTTTGTATTGGGTGAAAGAATAGGGCTGGAATCCTCAAATTTGATTTATGAGATCTCTGGTGGTATTTGGAAATAAGATTTGGAAATTATTTTAAAAATGTGTAATATAATTGTACGAAAAGTACTGAATGGTGCTAAATTTGGTATTGATTGAATCTATAGAGCTGGAACCCTGAAATTTTGTATTGAGGCATCTCTTTTGGTATCTGGTGTTGAGATATGGTGGTGGTTTTGTTAAATATATACCATAGTTATACTAAATGGTACTAAATTTGGCAAGGAAGGAAATTACAGAGCTGATATTTAATGTCACTGTTGGTATCTAAGGTTGAGATATGGAGATTATATTGAAAATGCGTGCTATTATTGTTTGAAAGTACCAAGTTTGGTATTGGGTGAGGTGATAGGGATGGAATCCTTAAGTTTGATATTGAGGTCTCTGTTGATATCTAGAATTGAGATATGGAGGCGGTTTTGAAAATGTGTACTATAATTGTACGAAAAGTACTTAGTGGACAAAATTAGCTATTGAATGAAAGGATAGAGCTGAAATACCAGATATGTGGAGACGTGGAAATTTTTTTGGACAGAAAACTTGGAAGTGGGTCTATTGTGCAATGGTTATACTAATATCCTCTTCAGTCAACTTCAAAATGAAAGATTTTGACGACTTTTTGGTGTAAAAGCTTTTTATTATTCTTTCTAAAAAGGAAAAAAAAACTTAAATAATATAACAGGCCTTGAAAGTCTCAAAATTAAGTACGTTGTACGAAACTGTACAATTTGTACATTTTGAGCACTAAAAAGGTCCAACACGAACGTTGGGACGAACCTAAAATGTTAAGGTGGATTTTTCGCTGACGAAGTTGCGGGCAATTTCTAGTTTAAATATGAAATTTTCCAATATCTGAAATTTTGGTCAATGGACTCAATCGCCATACAGTCATATGCTGATGAGATTGATGGTTTTGTAATAAAACAAGAAAATATATATTTTTGCCCATCTAATAACAAAGATGAACATATAATTATTCTAAAATAAAAACCCAACCAAACAAAAATCTATACGCATACTTTTTTAAATATATGTATATATGTGTGTATGCGAAACATACATGGCATGATGAAGTGGGAGCAGTTAATGCCTCCCATAAAATTACCCTCCACTTACCAACTTAATGCCTGCTTCCCAAGGCACAACACATCCTTAACCGCATACTTCTTGCCAATCATCTTCCTCTATTCATTGCCCTTGTAAAAGTTACCGAAAAAATTTTAAATTCCAATCAGGAAGTAAAATTAGGCACCTTAAATTGTAGGCGTGAAGGAAATTTTAAGATAGTGAAAACAACAAAAGTAGCTCGTCGTTTTTTTTTTTTTTTTTTTTTTTTTTTTTTTTTTTTTTTTGTTCAAACTTTGTGTAAAGTTGTGTAATTTAATTTTGAATTGAGTTCTTGTGCGCATTTCAATTGTTATCTAATTTCTTAATGGAAATTAAAAGTTTTTTACGGACTTTTTTGTTGGTTTTATTTTTGTGAAAGGAAAGGAAGTAGAATTTCACTTAATACTCAATCAGTTCTTCATTCGTTATACATTACAACTTTCGTGTGACCATCTTTTGCGGGCAAAAGTTTGAATATTTCAGTAACTTAGAGTTCTGTTCACAGATATTTGTATTGAATTACTTTACGTTATTTGGGAATAAGTAAAGGAAACAATGGCAAAAGTATAGGTTGTATTTGTCACCCAACATTAATGTATACAGCATGGCCTATATAAGTTCGGCCAGAAAGACCATCTGGCGACCAAGTTTTCTGTCAAAATATATTCTGAATTCGCCCTATGAAAACAAAAACAAAATTGTGACGTTCTTGTCAACAAATTTTCAAATAATTTAAATTATTAAAGGATTTTGAAGACAAATCTATACAAATTATAAATAAACAGGAAATTTTTTGAATTTTGATAATGAGAATTTGCCGAATATGCAGAAAAAGGATGTACCAGGAAGGGGTACACTTTTTTTTGGTTCAAAAGGATGAAATTTATAGATGTAGGCAGAATGGAGTACAGTTTGCCAGTTACAATTTAAAGCAACGTCTTCTGTATGCTCTGAACACATCGACGTTGCTGATGTGGAAGAGATTATTATCGCGAAAATATTCTGGAGGGTGTATTAAAGCCTTGGGCACGCAAACATTTTGGCCGCAGACTTTGGACATTACAACAGGACTCAGCACCATCGCACTCAGCACGCGCCACCCAAGAATGGTTACAAAATGAGGTTCCTTGCTTCATTTCCAGCACACAATGACCAACAAAATTTCCGGATATCAATCCGTTGGACTATTGTGTCTGGAGTATTTTGGAAAGCAAGGTTGGCACTAAAAAAATACCAAAGTGTTGATCACCTCAAGCAAGAGCTTCGCTGGGAATGGGCCAAGATACCGCAGAGCAACATTCTGGCAGTTTCATTGGCGGTTTGAAGGCCACAATTCGTGCCAAAGATGACCGATTCAAGCAAATCTAAACATATTATAAAATTTGGTGGTATTTCCGGCATCTTTCATTCAATAAAATGTTGAAAATGTTGTTGTAAAGTATGGCTTTTGACTTTGTTGCAGTTTTTTTATCTCAACCTGTATGTATAATTGATAGGTATAAAATTTCGAGACGGTTCGAGACCCTAGGTCTCTTTGGACCCAATCCGTTTCAGGTCATCCGTTTCAGGACAGGAGCCCCCGATTTGGCTTAGAAAACATAGATCGAGTTCGTAGATGAGCAGTTTTGGTCCAATCCTACTGGTACCTATTTACAAAAAGGTCAACAATTTTCAAAAAAAAACAAGTAAGCAAAGGCTACAGTCGAGCGGGGCCGACCGTTGAATACCCTACAAAACTATAATAAACCATACAGTTTATATAGGCGAGATAATCGAAAGAACTCCACAAGATATTGTGACAAATAATAAAAGAAAACCATCATGTTTCGTTCTCTAATTTTCGGATAATAGCAACTTAAATTTGATCATTTCCAATTTATTGGTAGATGTCGCTGGAATGGACATTTTCGTATTTAGTCTACAAAAGTTGGCAAACTATTTCACACATTGAATATTTTTGGATGGCCATCCGAAACTGCTTGGCTTTTGCAATGTGCGGTAACCCCCATTAAAATGGGCGTGAGGATCGGGAGATAATTACGACCTGCTGACAATTTTGCAGTTTTTTTGGTCCATTTCAACCCCTAAATATATGGCGATCATCTCCAAAAAGAGTAGGCATCTATTCTGACCCTCATCTTATCCCCATGCAAAATTT
Organism: Musca domestica; assembly: GCF_030504385.1. NCBI lineage: Eukaryota > Metazoa > Arthropoda > Insecta > Diptera > Muscidae > Musca > Musca domestica. Next base: position 11,706,523 of record NW_026712383.1, on the reverse strand, counting down.
CGTAAGAATCGGGCCATAAATGCGATCTGTATATGACATCCTGATATCCTAACTACTTAGTTTTGTTAGCTGTAGAAATATTACCAAATGTTTAATTCAAAATGAAAATATGCCAAAAATATGACAAAATTGAAAAAATATGAGAAAATTTTACAAAATCAATATTTTCATCTTTAGAGAGATATTTTTATGCGATTTTTTTAGACGGGTTTTCTTTCCTGCCAAGAGGCCATTCTGAATTAATGAGAACTGTCGAAATCAGTTCAGCCGTTCTCGACATATAAGAGATCTTTCAAGCATATCTTCTTTCATAGACGTATATATCGCACATATTTTGCTATATATCCGATTTGTTGGATGTTAACATCAATGTAAAGTTCAGAAGTAACCTTGTGATGGCTTTGTGATTTCGCCAGGATTTAAAATATTCGCGGTTTAATGAAAAATTTTGAATTTTTTCAACACAAAAGATATGTTCTATTTTATCCGCTAAATATTATCCGATGACCACCCAAATTGGTAGGCTTCTTGCCAGCCCTAAACTCTAGCTACATGCGAAATTCCGCGTCGATTGGTCTATAATTGCGACCTGTATAGCTACTGCAAAATCCGAAATTTTTTCAGTATTTGGTCCATTTCAACCCCTAAACATTTGGCGATCATCTCAAAAAGAAATAGGGTTCTATTCTGGCCCAACCCCGACCTCCATTCCAAATTTCGTGAAGATCGGGCCATAATTGCGACCTGTAGAGTGATTACAAATTAACATGGACAGACGGACAGACGGACAGACGGACGGACGGACATACATAGCTAGATCGACTCAGCTCGGCGAGCTAGGATGATCCATATATACTTTCCTATGTGGGAAACCAATATTTCGTGGTGTTACATAATTTTTGGCCCAATCAAACTTATAATACCCCCAACACATAGTGTTGTAGGGTATAAAAATAAAATCCATTAAAAATTCTTTTAAAATCTTTAAAATATCTAATATAGGAAGGTGCCGATATTGTGAACCTATAAAGACAAGTCTATGTCTGCGTGTAAAGTACTCACAAAATACAGTACTTTACACGCAGGGGGTAAAGTGCTCACAAAGAACCCCTTGTGACCATTCCGTTGAAAAATATGGCTAAAAACATCAAAATACCGAATATCGAGGGTACCGTTATATGAGGGCTATACGATATCGTGGACCTCTATAGATAATTCTCTGCCGAGGTATAAAGTACCCACAAGGAACTCCCTGTGTGGATTTTCAGACAATTCCGATGAAAAATGTGGGTAAGATCATCAAAATACCGAATATCGGGAGGTACAGTTATATGGGGTATATGCGATATCGTGGACCTATATAGACAATTCTTTTTGAGGGGGTAAAATGCTCACAAGGGACTCCTTTTGTGGAATTTCAGACAATTCCATTGAAAAATGTGGATACAATCATCAAAATATAAATATCGGGGGTAACGTTATATGGGGGCTATACGATATCGTGGACCTATATAGACAATTCTTTTTGAGGGGGTAAAATGCTCACAAGGGACTCCTTTTGTGGAATTTCAGACAATTCCATTGAAAAATGTGGATACAATCATCAAAATATAAATATCGGGGGTAACGTTATATGGGGGCTATACGATATCGTGGACCTATATAGACAATTCTTTTTGAGGGGGTAAAATGCTCACAAGGGACTCCTTTTGTGGAATTTCAGACAATTCCATTGAAAAATGTGGCTAAAATCATCAAAATGCCGAATACCGGGGGGTACCGTTTTATGAAGGCTATACGATATTGTGGACTTATAGATAATCCTCTGTCGAGGTATAAAGTACCCACAAGGAACTACTTGTGTGGATTTTTAGACAATTCCATTGAAAAATGTGGCTAACATCATATATGGTGGCTATACGGTATCGTGGACCGATATAGCCCATCTTCGAACTTGCCTGCAGACAAAAGAGAGATTTGTGCAAAATCGTCTTAGAATTTTATGCTGATCAAGAATATATATACTTTGTTGGCTCTAAAATGATTATTTCGATGAGTTACAAACGGAATGACGAACTTAATATACCCTCCATACTTTTTTTGGTGGAGGGTATAAAAAAGCAGCTAAGTTCGGTCGGGCCGAACTTTTAATACCCTCGACCATTGGAAACGAATTTGAAATTTTCAAAAAATAAAATCTTTAAAAATCATTAAAATTTTAAAGATCCCGAATATAGCCGTTATATTGGGGTCTATACGACGTGGACCTACAGAGGCATTGTTTGTCATAAGCCATTACCATATTCAAATTCGAAACTTGAAATAAATAGTGTAGCTAAAAGCATCAAAATATCGTATATAAGGAGGTAGCGTTACATCGGAGCTGTGCGAAAACCTGGACCAGCATAGAACATTTTCTGTCACAGGCTGTAACATCCATTACAAACTTCATATACGACATCTCAAACAATTTCGGTGTGTATTATACCTAAAATCATCAAAATACCGAATATTGGGAGTCACTGATATATGGGGCCTATACGAAGACTTGGACCTGCATAGACAATTTTCTGTCACAGACTGTACGTCTGTGAAACTATTCTGGTGAATAATGACACTAAAATCATCAAAATATCTAATATAGGGAGGGGCCGTTAAATGGGGGCTACACAAAGACGTGGACGTGCACAGACAATTTTCTGTCATAGGCTGTAGTATGCATTTCGAACTTCAAATACCAAATTTGAAACAATTCCGTTGAATAATGTCGCTAAAATCATCAAAATACCGAATATCGGAACTTACGAACTTAACCTGCCTACTGGAAAAATAAACATGTATGGAAAAATTTTAGCCTTCTATCTCAATTCGTTCGAAAGATAGCGTGATTACAACAGACAGACGGACATCGCTAAATCGACTTGGAATTTTACGCTCTATCTTCCGAACATAATTAAGTAGGTTGATAATGCAGGTCGCATATATTATCCGATTGAGATGAAATTTTCCAACTAATATTTGCTTGGCCCAAGGACCAACTCTATTGAAATTGGTGAGAATCGGTTGCAATTTAGATTGTGGTTTTAAGACACTCACATGCATAACATGTACTCCACGATAAGGATATTTGATACCGGACATTAGATACGGCTCGAAAACACCTTCGTCGATTCGTATCGGGATCGGTTCAGTTTTTTATATACTTCGATATATACCTTAAACCGATTTTATGGTTATTGTCCACCACATATATTATATCAGCCCGAATTGGATAGATTTATTCATATTCAACCGAATTTTTCCATTTGGTAAACGGGTCCCGTATACAGATAGATCCAATAAATATTTTTTTTTATATATAATTTTATCGAAGTCATATCACGCACTATACATTACCGGCGAAGCGCTTGCATGAGGTGATCGATTCTTCGGTATTTTTTAGTGCCAACCTTGCTTTCCAAAATACCCCGGACACAATAGTCCAATGGATTGGTATCCGGAAATTTTGCTGGCCATTGTGCGATGGATATGAAGCGAGAAACCTCATTTTGTAACCTTTCTTGGGTGGCTGAGTGCGAGGGTTCTGAGTCCTGTTGAAATGTCCAAGGCCTGCAGCCCAAATATTTGCGTGGGCAAAGCTTTAATACAGCCTCCAGAATATTTTCGCGATAATGTTCGGCATTTATTCTGATGCAACGGTGGATTCGAGCTGAGAGCGACCACCGCTTGAGTTCTGGTGGCAACCAGAGGTGCACATTTTCAGCTGACCTTTTTGGCAAGTAAACGTTCATTTTGTTTGTTTAAAAGCTGCTGGACAACGAATATTTTCTCATCGGAGAAAACCAAATTCGGCAGTTCACCTCTTTCGGTCAAGCAAAGCACTCTTTAGCTCTTTTGAGTCTATTTTCTTTCTGTTGTGGTGTAAGTTCTTGCATTTTTGGAAATTCAATGGCCTTTTCCCGAGCTCATTTTTCATTATTTGGCGAATGGAATATTGCGATATGTTCAGCTCACAAGCCATTTTTCGGCCACTGCGATGCGGATTTCGATCAAGTCGCTTCTTTACTTTTGCAATTTTCTTTAGACCACTTCCTTGACATCGGGCTACGGTACCAGTACCATGGTACGAGACAAAAAAGATTTATTCACATTAAAATGCAGGAGTGCTCCAACAATAGCCACTTGCGGTTTTCCAGCCAAATATAAAGAAATCACACTAGCACGCTCGAATTTTTTCACGAATAACTTTTTTTCTGGAAAATTGTCACAAAAATGCTTTTGTACGCTTGTAAACAGTATAATAAGCTGTCGCTGAAATAATTTTAAAACCTGTCGGAGAAGTGGCTTAGAAATGACAGCAGTCTGAAGTTGGTTGCAGTTTTTATATCCTCCACCACACCTCGAAATATACATTTTAGACCCCGCAAAGTATATATTCTTGATCAGCATAAAATTCTATGTCGATTTAGCAATGTCCGTCCGTCCGTCCGTCTATCCGTCTGTGGAAATCACTCTAGCTTTCGAACGAAATGAAGTAGGTTGATAAAATTTTACTCAAATGTGTATTTTATCTGCAGGACTTTTGGTATTGAAAATGGGTCAACGGTACCTCCCGATATTCGGTATTTTGATAACTTAGCGACATTATTTACCAGAATTGTTTCAAATTTGGTATTTGAAGTTCGTATGTACTTCGGCTTAAGGCAGAAAAATGGGCCATGTAGGTCCACGTCTCCGTATAGGCCCCATATAGCGGTACCTCCCGATATTCGGTATTTTAATAATTTTAGCGACATTATTAACAGGAATTGTTTCAAATTTGTTATTTTGAGTTCGTAACGGATACTAAAGCCTATGACGGAAAATTGTCTGTGAAGGTCCACGTCTTCGTATAGCCCCCATATAACGGTACCCCCCCATATTCGGTATTTCAATGATTGTAGCGACATTATTTACCGGAATTATTTCAAATTTTGTATTTAAAGTTCGTAATGGATACTACAGCCTATGCCAGAAAATTGTCTGTGCAGCTCCAGGTTTTATAACCCCCATGGTACCTCCCTATATTTTGATGATTTTAGTTACATTATAAACTGATTTTTTCAAGTTTCGCATTTGAATATTGTAATAGCTTGTGACAGAATTCCTTATGCAGGTCCACGTCGTCGTATTGACCTAATATACGGCTACATTCGGTGTTTTTAAGATTTTAATAGAATTTTTAACGGATTTTAATTTTTTGAAAATTGCTAAGTTTGTACCAAATCATGGAGAGTATTCAAAGTTCGGCCCGCCCGAACTTACAGAGTTTTTACTTGTTTTAGCTCACCCTGTATATTGTCAGATACTGATCCGATATTGCTGGACTCCACTGCTTTTGCCGAAATCACTTTATTCTAACTTTAAATTACCCTTGCTACAAGGAGCACTTTGAGTTTTGGAAATTTTTTAAACAATTATTATTCAAAATATAGCAACCACAGGAATTTTTGTTTTGAAGAAAAAAATGTGTGTTTGAAAAAGTTTTGGTTATTTGAAAAATATTTGGAAAAAATATATATCATGGAGTTTACTTGAATAATTTGCAAGGATGGTGCCTGGATATTATCTAAAAAATTATAAGGGATACTGCCTGAAATTTTGAAGAGCATTCAACCTGAATATGCCTGAAAATTCTACGAACATCCATACTAAAGTATATTATCTGGCATTTACATAATTTCGGAAAATATTTTAAAGGTTTCTGCTTTTGCGTGTGACAATTCTATCAAAATGAATTCTCTCTGCCAATTCTAAATTTTATTCATGTGACGCATGCAAGAGTTTCCAAATCGATCGGCATCACTGAAGGAGACTATACAGCATCCCATCTAGCCATTTGAGGTTAGTATGTTTCACTTTTAAAAGAGCTTTGCCATATAAGGAATTAATTTTCTCGTTATTAATCGTTATCAACACGTCCAAGCACTTCCCAATTCATTCTGGTCAATATTTTCAAGGGTCAGTCTGCAAGCGCTTGTTGTGAAAGAATGAAAACTGTAAGTATTACATGAAGTATACGTTTCTATCTTAACAAATTAGTATGAATATAGACAATATATTATTATAGACAAATATTATAATATATTCCCAACCAAATAAGTAATCTGTTGCCAACTTCTTTTCTCGTATTATGCTATCTAAAAATTTTAGAAATTTTGGGAACTAAGCCTCTCTTTTTAGATTGCTTTGTAAACATTCAAAACGCACAATTTGCTGGATTACTCCTCATAAAGAAATTAATATTAACTGTATCCTCAGCCATATGGCTACGGAGGGTATACATCATTTGATACGGTCAAAAAGTGCCTAGTCGAAATAATGGTTTTAGACCCTAGGTCTCTTTGGACCAAATACGTTACAGAACATTTGGAGTTGATCTAGCCATGTCCGTCCGTCCGTCTGGCTGGTGCGCACAGTAGCTCTCGAAGGGAGTATCCGATTTGATCCAAAGTTGGTACATCGTAATATTATTGTCAAACTTAGATCGAGTTCGGAGATGGGCAATATCGATTCAATCCTTCTGGTACCTCCCACACAAAATGTCAAAATTTTCAAAGAAAATAATTTATTGTACAGATAGAGAGAAAGGATAATCCGATTTTGATCCAACTCCTCCAACTCCAATCCTAATATATGTTAACCAGCACTACATCAGGTGCAAAAATGGACAATGTCGGTCAGCTCCTTCAGGTACCTCCCCCACAGAGGGTCAAAATTTTGAATAATTATAACTCTTATAAAATGTGATGTAAGATTCCGATTGTCTTCCACTACATCAGGTACCGGCCCCACAGAGGGTCACAATTTTGAATAATTACTACTGTTATAAAATGTGATGTAAGATTCCGATTGTCTTCAAATTTCAAAAATCCCAATTTTTTATAAACCAAGATCTGGTGTGAAGATGGAATATATCGGTCCACTCCTTCTAGTACCTCCCCCACAGAATTTCGAAATTTTCAAAAATATTTTTTTTTTCACAGAAAGAGAAACGATAATCCGATTTTGCTCCAACTTTGCAAATCCTAATATTTGTATCAGTGCTAGGTCAGGTGCGAAAATGGACAATATCTGTTCACTCCATGAAGTACCTTCCCCACAAAGGGTAAACATTTTGAATAATTACAACTCTCATAAAATGTGATGTAAGAATCCGATTGTCTTAAAACTTCACAGATCCCAATATTTTTATAAACCAAGATCAGGTGTTTAGATAGAATATATCGCTAAAGTCCTTTTGGTACAACACCACAACCCCCCCCCCCCCCCCCACAAAAGGTCGAAATTTTGAATATCCATTGAGCACATAAAACTCGAAAATAAATACCTGATTCCATATAGACTTACCACATCTGGATATTTCTATCAACACAGGATCTGTTTTAAACACGGTGGAGATCGGATCCTTTCTTCAGGTACCTTCCCCACAAAGGGTCAAAGGGTCCCATTATTTCAACTAACAAAAGATAACAAAAAACCTACACTGGTTACTTCCGTTAAGAACATCGCCCATTAGCCTACACCACATAGTGGTAAGGGTATTATGTCTTTGTGCATTTATTTTTGTAACATGGAGAAGGAAGCGAGATAGACCCATAGTTACTTTTGAGGATCTCCATAGAATCACTTTCTGAGTTGATTTATGCATGTCAGTCCGTCCGTCCGTCTGTCCATGTATTCTTGTGAACAAAATGCAGGTTGCATTTATTATCCGATTGAGATGAAATTTTCCAAACATTGGTTTGGCCCAAAGACGAACCCTATTGAAATTGGAGACAATCGGTCAAAACTTAGATATGGCTCCCATATATATCTTCGTCCGATTTGCCTTTTATTGTGCACCAAACGTGTATTATCAGCCCGAATAGTATAGAATTTTGCACATACAACCAAATTAGTCCTGAAAATAGAACGAAATCGGTTCAGATATAGCTATAGCTCCTATATATATTTTTCATCCGATTCGTTATTTTTGTTCTTCGCAGTCGTAATATGCACTCTTTAACAATAATATTTGAAAATATATCAAATACAGCTCAGAAATACATTTGCTAAATTTTATCGAAATCAGTTCAGATTTGGATATAGCTCCCATATATAACTTCGTCCGATTTACATTTTATTGTGCACCAAACGACTAATATTTGTCCAAATGGGATGAAATTTGGCAATTACGATCGAATTGAGTCTAGAAGCTAGTATGTCAAATTTGTTGAAGATCGGTTCAGACATAGCTATAGCTCCCATATATATTGTTCATCCGATTCATTATATTTGTTCCCCACATCCGTAATAAGCTCTCCGTAACAACGATATTCTGGGAAATATATCAAATACAGCGCAGAAATATCTTTGCCAAACTTTATCGAGATCGGTTCAGATTTGGATATAACTCCCATATATATATATATATTTATCTGGATTCAAATTAATTTTTCACCAAATGGGTTATACAAGTCGGAATTTAAAAGATACAAATGCTTCGGCATATTTAGTCCTTTGAACTTTCTCTCCCATTAAAACGTTTAATTGTTATACGGAGCTCTACTAAATCAGCAAAGTAGTGTAGGGTATCATAAAATCGGCCCCGCCCGACTTTAAGACTTTCTTTACTGGTTTTCAATACAATTATTTATAGTAATATCCTTTTTTAATGGACTTAAAGTCACCCACCTGGATGTTAAATTGTATGCTAAATATATTAGTTTATTTTATGTATAAACTTCGAGTATTCAAGGTAAAATTATTTTATAAATGTTTTGAATTTTCGCGTTGCTATTAAAGTTCAACTTCACTGCACAAGTACTTACATGCTCATATCGAAAATACTTAGCATAAAAGCAGAATCACGATTTTCATTAAAGACACATCATACTAGCGCAAACTTTGCATATTTCTGTAATGGCAGAAGTGTGTTTTGTGAAACTTCTTCAGAAAACAAAGTCTTCTTAACGCAAAAACGTTATGGGCATGCATGCGGCAGGCAATGTGGCATACCTTGGTGTGATTTTTAAGTTTTCGTATGTATGTATAAATATGTGGGATTAAAAAGGAGACGAGTATCTCGTTGGCTAAGTTCGGAAACAGCGTGGTATTCAATATAATTATGTATTGTTATCATTGTTGACAAGCTAAAGTCATTTTCTGTTCGAAGATATGACGAAAACCGACAAAACACCTTTAATCGGGCGGTACAGTTTCCAAAATTCTTCGGACCAAATATGCATCTCAACAAAATACGGTGCCATCCGACATTCGGTATTTTGATGATTTTTGCCACATTTTCCAATCGAATTGTCTGAAAATCCACATTGTCTGAAATTTATTCCCTGGAAGAGAATTGTTTATATAGGTCCACGATATCGTATAACCCCCATGCATCGGTACCCCTCGATATTCGGTATATTGATGATTTCCGGCAAATTTTCCAATGGAATGGTCTGAAAATCAACACAAATAGCTCTGTCTGAGTACTGTACCCATTGGAAGAGAATTGTTTATACAGGTCCAGGATATCGTATAGCCCCCATACAACGGTACCCCCCGATATTCGGTATTTTGATGATTGAAGCCAATTTTTTTAATAAAATTATTTGAAAATTCACATAAAAACTTCCTTCTGAGTACTTCATCCTCTGGAAGATTATTGTCTATATAGGCCCACGATATCGTTTATCCCCAATATAACGGTATTTGGTATTGTGATGATTTTAGCAACATTTTTCAATGGAATTGTCTAAAAATCCATTCTGGAATAATAAGTTGGCAACCCTGTTGTGATTAGTGTCAACATATTGTAATATAGCCTATGACAAAAAATGTTAATGCAGGCCCACGTCTGCGTATAGCCTCCATATAATGGTACATCCCAATATTCGGTATTTTGATCATTTTGATCATTTAGACAGGAGTTGTTTCAAATTTCGTATTTAGAGTTCGTAATGGATACTACAGCCTATGACAGCCTATGTCTGTGCGGGTCCACGTCTTCGTATAGCCCCCATATAACGGAACCTCCGATATTCGGTATTTTGATGATTTTAGCTACAGTATTCACAGAATTTTTTTAAGTTTCGTATTTCAATATTGTAATGGCTTATGACAAAAGTTTGCTATGCAGGTCCACGTCTTCGTATAACGGCTATACTAGGTATTTTTAAGATTTAACAGAATTTTTGGCAAATGTAATTTTTTGAAAATTCCAAATTCGTTCCAAATGGTGGAGGGTATTCAAAGTTCGGCCCGGCGGAACTTACTGCTTTTTTACTTATTAAATATAATCCTAATCGAAGTCATATCATGCACTATACACCAATGGTATTTGGTACAAGAGGTACAAAAATATATGTCAATTTTTTTGTGTGATTACTCTAAGGTATAATATGCATTCAAATAAGGTTCATAGTTGGTATGATCTACTTCACATAAATTCCCAAATAAAATTTTTTGTTACGGGAGCTCTACTAAATATGCATATAGTGTGGGGTATCATTTAGGCGGCCCCGTCCGTCTTTTGACATTTCTTTACTGGTTTTGATTCAAGTTGTATTGGGATATTTTAAGCGATTTGTATACCTTCCACATGCATAGTATGGAGAGTATTTTATGTTCGTTATTTAGTTTGTAACTCATCGAAATATTAATTTTAGACCCAACAAAGTAAAATTCTAAGTCGATTTAGCCATGTCCGTCCGTTTGTTGCAATTAGAGTTTATAATGTATTCTATCTCCTATAAAAAATGTAATTTGAAATAATTTAAAAAAATAAAAAATAGGTTCTATAAAAATGTGAAATGAAAACTTTTATAAAGGCATATTTTTATACCCTCAGTCATATGGCTACAGAGGGTATATATCATTTGATACGGCCAAAACGTGCCTAGTCGAAATAACGGTTTTAGACCCTTGGTCTCTTTGGACCAAATCCGTTTCAGAACATTTGGAGTCGATCTACCGATGTCCGTCCATCCGTCCGTCTGTCTGTCTGTCTGTCTGGCTGGCTGGGGCGCACGATAACTCTCGAAGGGAGTATCCGATTTGGTCCAAATTGGGTACATCGTAATATTTTTATCAAACTTAGATCAAGTTCGGAGATGGGCAATATCGGTCCACTCCTTCTAGTACCTCCCCCACAAAAGGTCGACATTTTCAAAAAATATATTTTTTGCACAGAAAGAGAAGGGATAATCCGAATTTGCTCCATCTTTGCGAATCCTAATATTTGCATCAGTGCTAGGTCAGGTGTGAAAATGGACAATATCGGTCCACTCCATCAAGTACCTCCCCCACAAATGGTAAAATTTTGAATAATTGTAACTCTCATAAAATGTGATGTAAGAGTCCGATTGTCTTCAAATTTCACACATCCCAATATTTATATAAACTCAAGGTCTGGTGTTAAGATGAACAATATCGGTCCACTCCTTCTGGTACCTCCCCCACAAAAGGTCGAAATGTTCAAAATATATATTTTTGCACAGAAAGAGAAAGGTCAGGTCAGGTGTGAAAATGAACAATATCGGTCCACTCCATCAAGTACCTCCCCCACAAATGGTCAAAATTTTGAATAATTACAACTCTCATAAAATGTGATGTTAGAGTCCGATCGTCTTCAAATTTCACACATCCTAATATTTTATTAACCCATGGTCTGGTGTGAAGGGGGAATACATCGGTCCACTCCTTCTGGTACCTCCCCCACAAAATATTGAAATTTTAAGTACCCAAATTAACATCCGATTCCAATTAGACTTGGCACATCTCTCGCAATATTTATATCATATTTTTGTGTCCGATAGGAAATGGGCAATATTGGCCCGTTCCTTCGGGACCTGCTCCATAGAGGGTCAAACGTTTGCATAATCTTAACACTAGTCAAAACATATTTAAATAATCGAACATAGGCTGAGAGTATATATCTGGCGGCAATACCGACTGATACTTTTTAGCTTGTTCTGTTAAAAATTCTTCAGCAGAAAATATTTTCCCTTAATTTTTTCATAGAACAATAACCCAAGACCAGACTTTCACTATCTATCTTGCTTAATTTTTATAAATTGCCTTAGTTTTTCATATATTTTCAATATTATGATACAGTTTCACCTATATTTCTTGCTTCAGTACATTACCCTACTCATTTTTCTAAATGTTTAATTCTCTCTTGTTTTCAAAACGTACCTTATGCTTACAACATATTTTCAAAGTCACAACTGTCAAAAAGGGTTGACGATCTTGTTTAATTTTAAAAGGTTTTAGAAAAGTAATCCCTAAGGCAAAACAAGACACAAGCCAATAAATATTTATAAGGAGTTAAAATGTTAAACGAATTGGCGAAACAGGCAAAACAAAACTAACAGCTGGCTAATCAGAAAAGTAAAATTGGAATTTCTAAAGGACGAGGCGCAAAGGTGTGAGATTTTTGCGGAATATTGATTTGTGCCTGACTTTACCTATGCTCGAACTGGCATAATAATTGCCGAAAAGCTACTCTAAGTATTGTACATTTGTTGAGGTATTGTTAAGTTATGCAATGAGACATGAAATTTATATCAAACTCCCACATGTTGTTGTTCGTTGACAAATCTTAATTTTCTGCTAGAACTGAATTATTTTCATGGTAAATTATGTTAATTAATATTGGATAATCGGTTGTCTTACCCTCTCCAACCTAAAGTGCTTTGTTGATGGGATTGGTTGATTCTATAGAATAAATTTTATTCTGTTGTGAGGTACAATTAATTACTATCTCTTAGAGCATAGACCAATCTGTTAAACAATGTATTGGTTGTAGGTATAACTAGCGGTCTTCCGTGATATACAGAATATTGAACAACTTTAAAAGTCAGAGAAGAAAGATACAAATGTTATTTGCAGAATTATTAACTAAGCTTTTGAAAGGAAAATAAACTCAAAACTTTAAACTTGTCTCGCTACTTATGCACACTTTAACTGTTTGAACACTTTAACATGCACTTTTGGGCAAAACCATCTCCAGCTAATTTTGTTTGTTTACAAACTGCTGGAGAACAAATTCGGCAGTTCACCACTTTTAGTCAAACGAAGCAACTCCTTAGCCCTTTTGAGTCTATTTTCTTTATGTTTCGGTGTAGGTTATTGCACCTTTTGGAATTGCAATGACTTTACCCCGAGCTCATTTTTCAATATTTGCCGAATGGAATATTGCGATATGTTCAATTCACGAGCCATTTTTCGGCCACTGCGACGAGGGTTTCGATCAAGTCGCTTCTTTACTTTTAGAATCATTTCTGTTGATGTAGCTGTTTTCTTTCGTCCACTTCCTTGACGTCGGGCTACGCTACCAGTATCACGAGTGACTTAGAAATGACAGCAGTCCGAAGTTGGTTGCAGTTTTTTCATCTCACCCGTATATCCTAGACTCGACTTGACTTTTCTCAGTAACACCTTTATAGAAATTACTGTTGAATCCTACATTTCTCACCCACAGTCTTTATATTTTCATACAGTTTTTTTCATAGCTTCTTCTTGTAACAATTTACCCTCATCCCCCTTCTTCTACCTTAGTCTTTAGGAAATAGGTGGCTAATATTTATCTGAAAATAGTTGTTCCTGCTTTGATTCACTTTGTTTTTGAACTAAATATTAGCACAATAAACAACAATGTTTGACCGTGACAAAATAAAACGGAAGACAACGAGAAGCCTGAAGCAAAAAAGGTCATCTGCTCTACATATATTAAACGTACTCCTTGTGGAGCCTTGTGTAAATGAAAATTGATGTTGGAAACACTTACGTACACAACGTAAATAAACAGTTCGAAAATCGAAAAAGTTTATCGCACTTCAATTTTGCCTACACAGACGGATATTGGCTTAACCTGCCAGCAAATCTCCATAATGTCGTGTCAAGTGTTGCTTCAATAGCTGCAGGTCAACGGAGTCTTTTTCCGGGTTGTGGATTTAGATAGAAAATAAAACTAATTACAATGGCTTAATAAATTAAATGGAATTCCAGGTAATCATGAATTAAGACCAGAGACATTAGGCTATTGAAATATATTATAAAATGCAAATGAAATCACGTTCATCCTGTTGATTTTTTACCAATGGTCTTCGATGGTAATAAATGGCGTTAGATGTTTTACGAATAACTTTTTGTCACAGAGTCCTAATCTAAATTAACATGTTGTAAAACTAGTGGACTCCCGGCAAACTGGAAGATGATTTTTCTAAAAATGTCATTCTTAGAAATCTTCAAGAAAAAGCCACCAGCAATTTGTTATTTACCAAGAGTTTTAGAAAGGGATTGCTTACAACACGCATCATGTGTTAGTAGCATAAATTCTGAACTCGCGGTCAAACAAATATTTATGGTATAGAAGAAAAAAGGTTGGAAAGTTTGCTAATATTTAAGCATAAATTCTAGTTCAAGGTCGAAAATAAAAAAAAAAAAAAACTTATAAAGTTGACAATAAATAACCGATAAAATCTATTAGGAAGATAATCAATTAAATAAGGGCCGTAGTCATTCAACATGGTGTATTTATTTGTAAGGTAAAAAATGTAAACAGAATCTACTTAAGTGACCAATGACGAATTTTATATTACGTTTTAAAAAAAAACCCCATCTACCACCCAGAAAACAATCAAATTTAATCAGATTTTATTGAAAATTAAAATTTTCAAAAACTTTATATTGACAGGTAATCTTAACCTAGATTTAGAATAATTTGTATTGTGTCTAGGATGGTTGGTATTGAAAATGAGATATATCGGTCCACGTTTTGGTGTAATCCCCATATGACGGTACCTCCCGATATTCGGTATTTTGATGATTTATGCCACATTTTTTCACGGATTTGTCTGAAAATTGGTATTTGTAGGTCCTAGTTCGTGTGGCGAAATATTGTATGTATGGATCCTCGTTTTTGTACCTCCTCGGGTCCCTCCCGATATTCGGTATATTGATGATTTTTGCAACATTTTCCCAAGAATATGTCTAAAACTTGGTATTAGTGGGTCATAATTAGTTCTAATGTTTTCATTACCCTAAGGTGGAGGGTATTAAAAGTCCGGCCCGGCCGAACTTAATGTTTTTTTTACTTGTTTTTTTTTTAATTTTTTCATCTAACATTTAGAAATGTAGTCTTTGAAATTATAACGAAAACAGTATGATTATATATTCGAATTCTATTTTGTTATTTCCATTTAAAAGCTATTCATTTGAAATGAGGAAATGTAAATGCGGTCGATACCATTTTGTTTCTTTACTGAAGATTCCTAACAGCATTCCTACATCGCCTGAAAATGTTAGACAACTCTTAAAAACTAGTAAAAAATCAGGAAGTTAGGCCTGATCTAACCTTGAATATACTCCACAATTTAGAAGGAATTTGGAAAAAAAGTGAAAAATACTGTTAAAATCATAAAAATGCCTCATATAGGGATTTACCGTTATATTGGAGGCTATACAAAGATGTGGACATGTATAGCCTTGTCGTAGCCCAAATATCAAAATACCGAATGTAGGAAGGTACCGTTTTATGGGGGCTATACGGAGACCTGCAGCATATACGATTTTCTGTCACAGACTGTAGTACCCATTACAAACTGCAAAAACGAAATTTGAAACAATTCTGGTGAATAATGTCGTTAAAATCATCGAAACACCGGATATAGGGAAGTAACGTAATATGGGGGCTATACGAGAACGTAGATCTGCCAGAAACTGTAGTACCCATTACAAGCTCTAAATACGGAAAGTGAAACAATTCCGGCGACATAGAATTTTTTATTGTTCAAGAATATATATACTTTGTAGGTTCTAAAATGTGTATTTCGAGTTGTTACAAACGGAAAGGCAAGCTTAATATATCCTCCATACTATGGTGGAGGGTATAACAAGTATAAAAGCAGCTAAGTTCGGCCGGGCCGTTCTTTTTATACCCTCCACCATTTGGAAGGAAGTTGAAAAATGTCAAAAAAAAATCCGTCGTTCTGCTCAAATGAAAACTGTTATATGGGGGCTATACGAAGCCGTAGTCCTGCGTAAGTTATTTGTGTCATAGGCTGTAGTAACGGTTCCGAGCTATATATACGAAATTGGAGACAATTCCGGTGAATAATGTCGCAAAAATCATGAAAATACCGAATATCTGGGAGTACCGTTATATGGGCGCTATACTAAAACGTGGACCTATTTAGACAATTCTCGTCTGAGGGGTAAAGTACTCACAAGGAACTCCTTGTGTGAAATTTCAGAAAATTCCGTTGAAAAATGTGGCTAAAATCATCAAAATACTGAATATCGGTGGTACCGTTACATGGGGGCTATACGATATTGTAGACCTACATACATAGACAATTCTCTTCTAGAAGATAAAGTACTCAGAAGCCACTCCTTGTGTGAATTTTCAGACAATTCCGTGGAAAAATGTGGCTAAAATCATAAAAACCGAATATCGTCTTAGAATTTTACGCTGATCAAGAATATATATACTTTGTTGGGGTTAAAATATTTATTTCGATGAGTTACAAATGGAATGACGAATTTAATATACCCTCCATACTAAGTATGGTGGAGGGTATAAAAATGGTATGGTTAGATTGATCGAGAATCGAGAGATTGTTCCCTTACTCACTCACTCACGAACTTGAGGTTCATTTGGATAAGTTGGAGTTGTTAAGTGTTTCGGAGTGGAATGGGGTGGATTTAATCAAATGAAATGTCAGTCGAATGTTTGGAATTGCACCGTTTTAATATAGCCCATATATTGATACAGACAAATTTAAGGGTTATAGTCCTAGTTTTCAACCAAATTTGCTGTGAATCGGAAGTAAAGTGTCCATTCTTGCAAAAAGCTGTAACATAGGTACACACATTTCGACGAAATGAGAGAAAATTTAACACCGGAAGGACGTAATGGATTGCAACTCCTATATGAAAACAAGTTCAAAAGTCGCCAAAAAGGACTTCCGATGTAAACTCTAAGCCAAAAGCTGCTTTTTTGCAAATACATTAATTTGCTTTATGATTATTGAAGCTTTTGAACCTTGATGGGAACGATTCCGAAAGGGTTGGCAATATTATATTTTATGTTCAAGTGTACGCGATGTACCACATAGAGTGGTCCGATGTATATCACTTCATCAAATTATGATAAAATTATTGGGATGTGCAAAATAGAAAGACAATTGAACTCTTATTTCACATTTTATAAGCGTTGAGATTATTCAAAATTTTAACCCTTTGTGAGGGAGGTACTAGAAAAAGTGCGTGTATATTGTCCAGCACGAACACAAATTTTAGGACTTGCTAAGGTTGAACAAAATCGGATGATTCCTGTGAAATTTTTGTCTTCGTATGAGGGAGGTAGTAGAAGAATTGGACCGATATTGCCCATCTCCGAACTCGATCTAAGTTTGACAATAATATTACGATGTACCAAGTTTGGATCAAAACGGATATACCCTTCAGGATTTACCAACCAACCAGCCAGGCAGATGAACCTGAACACCTCTAGATCAGCTCCAAATGTCCTGAAACGAATTTGTCCCAAATAGACCTAGTGTCTACAACCGTTATTTCGATGAGACATGTTTGGCCGTATCAAATGATATATACTCTCTGTAGCCATATGCCTGAGGGTATAAAAACAAACCATTAGAAAAGAGTAACTCAACCGAACTGAAGTATTTATGCTCTTCCCTACCTTGATTTCTTTGTACCAAGATTCTAAGTTCAAAACGTTGAGACAAAAAAAATCTGAAAGCTATTTACAGCTCATACGCCGAAGTAAACATTGTTTAGTAAATACAGGGTTGCCCATATTCGACGGACCCATCTGGCAACGCCATAACTTTTGACAGAGATGTCACATCGCTTAATGACATACCGCGTTTGAAGCGTCAGTCCAAGCAGATTTTTACCATGAACCAATACACGCCACGCGAGCGCTCTGAAATGTACATTCAACAGAAGAAGTCAATTGTGAAAACTCAACGTGCTTTTAAAACATTAAAAAATGTCAGAAGTGCGCCTTCTAAGAACACCATTAAGCGTTTATACGAAAAATTTTCGACTGGTAAGGCTCTTTCTAATCCGAAGAGGCCATATAAAAGTCGACCAAGGCGATCGGCCGAGAATATCGCTGCCGTACGAGCCATTGCTGCGAGGTCCCCAAGAACATCCCAAAAACGCCGTTCTCAGCAGTTGGGCATGGCTCGGTCCACTTTACAACGGATTATTCGCATTGATTTGCATTTGTTCCCGTACAAAATTCAATTGACGCAAAGAATGTTGCCTGCGGACAAGACTCGTCTATAACGTTATTATGGGCAATTTGTAATTGTTTTTGAATGCGTATCATGACATTAAGCTGATATAATTTAAAGCCGAAAGAAAGTATTATATGGTAGTATATACTCTTCTTAATCGATTTCCACTTAATTTGACGGACTAAACCGATATTCATCACAATCTTTCTTATTTGAGGTGATATTACACTTTTTAGGCCCAATAAACGTGAAATCGGATAAAGATATATATAGGAGCTATATCCAAATCTGAACCTATCTCCATAAAATTCAGCAGAGGTATTTCTATACTATATCCGAATTCGTTCGTCAGTTCCAAAATTTATTTAATTTGGACTTATATTAACCATTTAGTCCGCAATGATCTTGAAATCGAGTTAAGATATATTTTGAAGCTCTGTATATGAACCGATCTCGATAAGATTTGTCAAAGGTATTTCTGAGCTACATTTCCCCGAATATCGTTGTCAGGGAGTGCATATTATGGCTTTGGATAACAAATCGAATGAACAATATATATGGGAGCTATAGCTATAATTCGGACAAATATATATATGGGAGCTATATTTACATTTTGACCGATTTTCTAAAATTTCAATTGAGTTCATCCTTGGGTCAAACAACTGATTTGCAAACATTCATCTCGATCGGACAGTAAATGCGACCTGTACTACTTTGTTTACAAAAATACATGGATGGACGGATGAGATTCTATGCAGATCATCAAAAGGAACTATGGATCTCGCTTCCTTCTCCATGTTACAGACAAATGCACAAAGACATAATATCCGGACCACCCTTTCAATTTGGTAGTATAGTTATATGGGACTATATCAAAATGTAACAAGTTAAAAAGTAGTAAGTTCGGCCGGGCTGAACTTTGAATACCACCATTTGGGAGGAATTTAGAAATTTTCAAAAAATAAAATCCGTTACAAATTCTGTTAAAATCTTAAAAATACCGAATATAGCCGTTATATTGGGGTCTCTACGACGTGAACCAACATAGGCTTCGTTTTCAAATTCAAAACTTGAAATAAACTGTGAATAATGTAGCTAAAAGCATCAAAATACCGTATATAGGGAGGTACCGTTATATCGGAGCTATACGAAGACCTGGACCTGCATCGACAATCTCCTGTCACAGACTATAGTATCCATGGTACAATAAAAAGGTATGGTAGAGCTACCAGCTGATTACAATTTTTTTCTAAGTGTGCCCGATTTCTGCCAATTTTGTGTATGTATTTATTGTTTTGAAAAATGAAAACAAAATATTTTTAAAACCAATGATTGGAAAACACGTACATTGCGGCTCGCGAATAAAAGCTATGAACCATTTTAGCCATTAAATTGAAAGATTGAACAGTTTAGATCGAATTTTTGAAGGAAACCCCAGGCATTTCATTCATTTTCAAGCTATTTAATTCATTTTAAAAATGAGGAAAAATATGAAAAAAATGAAAACAACTTGCTGTATATAATTTTGAATGAGTCTGACAGGAAGGGCTTTATTTCTGTAGTTTTACGAGGCTGTTATACCTCCTTATTGTACCATGGTAGTATCCATTACGAACTTCAAATACCAGATTTGAAACAATTCCGGTGAATAATGCCGCCAAAATCATCAAAATACCAAATATGGGAGGTACCGTTATATTGGGGCTATAAGAAGACGTGGACCCGCACAGGCAATTTTCTGTCTTAGCCTGTAGTATCCATTTTTAACTTTAAATATCAAATTAAGAAATCTTCCGGTGAATAAAGTCGCAAAAATCATCAAAATACCGAATATCCGGAGGTACCGTTTTATGGGAACTATATGAAAACGTGAACCTACATGGCTCATTTACGAACTTAACCTGCCTACTGGCAAAATATATATGTGTGCAAAATTGTAGCCTTTTATCTCAATTTGTTCGAAAGATAGCATGATTACAGCAGATATACAGACGGACATCGCTAAATCGGCTTAGAATTTTACGCTGATCAAGAATATATATACTTTATTGGGTCTGACATGAATATTCCATAGTATGGTGAGAGGTATAAAAATATGGCTCTTTTTCTACGGACCCTAAATTGATGTCAATAAAATTTTTTCAACCTACTAATTTCTTTCGAAAACTAGATTGAATTCCATAGAGAGGCAGAAAGGGTTATTCCGATGTGATGTAAACGACAAACTTAATATACCCGCCATAGAATGGTGGAGGGTATAAAGCATGAGAATTTATTTAAGCTTTGTCGTGCATTGATTTCTTTGTACCATGTTCTTATGTTCCAAAAGTTGAAACCCACAAAACTCTGAAGGCTATTTACAGCTTATACACCAAAGTGTAGTTTGTTTAGTAAATATGTTCCCTAAGCTCATCAAACATGTTTTATCTCCTCTCTCTCTTTCACTCACAAAACGACAAATAATAAGTTGATGTTGTTGTCATTGCAATGCTAATGACCCCAAAATACCAAATAGTTAATCGACTTTCCTTTTGTAAATGCCAAAAATAAACAATCAGCAATCAGCAAACAGAACTAGCGAAAACATCCTATAAATATTTCATTTATCACAAGTACTCTTCTCCGACTTGTTTTACTCACACATCAAACCATAGATGACATGGGAATTAAGTAAAACAAAATATTTCAATGAACCTAGTCACAATGACTATTCACCCCCTCACTCACATCTCATCTCAAGCGCTTGAGGACTTGTTCACTCATCGATACGAAATGTGTCTATATTTTCGTAGACTAACGGCATTTTGCACGTCAAATTGGCGATTCATTCGCAACGCTGGAATGCCAGCATCAACAACTATTGATAATTATACACGTTGCTCACGTACCAACACCAACATCATTGTGTGACAAGACAAGACATGATTGTTCTCCTTTTTCGACAGATTGTTGTTGATCCCTGGTCCTTGTTGTGATGTCTCGTTTAGGGACATTTATGCGAATCACACATTTTTTGTTTTTTTGGTGAAATTGTAACGGAATGATGATTTGCTTGGTTGTTCTTTGGGTTCGAATACAACTTCGGCTGGAGGGGGCGGGAAATTCCAATGCGTGCGGTAAATAACAATTCAGCATTTTTTGTTTTCTTTTTATACCCTACACCACAAGGTGGCCAGGGTATTATGTCTTTGTGCATTTGTTTGTAACAGGCAAAAGGAAACGAGATAGACCCATAGTTCCTTTTGATGATCTGCATAGAATCACTTTCTGAGTTGATTTATGCATGTCCGTCCGTCCGTCCGTCTGTCCATGTATTTTTGTAAACAAAGTACAGTTCGCATTTATTGCCCTATCCAGATGAAATTTTGCACAAATTATATGTTTGGCCCAAGGACGAACCCTCTTGAAATTGGAGATAATCGGTCAAAATTTAGATATAGCTCCCATATATATCTTCGTCCGATTTGCCTTTTATTGTGCACCAAGCGTGTAATATCAGTCCGAATAGTATGGAATTTTGCACGTACGATCAGATTGTACCTGAAAATAAGTATGTCAAATTTGATCGAAATCGGTTCAGATATTGCTATATCTCCCATATATATTGTTCATCCGATTTGTTATTTTTGTCCTCCGCAGCCATAATATGCACTCTGTAACAACAATATTTGGGGAAATATATCAAATACATCTCAGAAATACATTTGCTAAATTTTATCGAGATCGGTTCAGATTTGGATATAGCTCCCATATATAACTTCGTCCGATTTATCTTTTATTGTACACCAAACTAATATTTGCCCAAATTGGATGAAATTTGGCACTTACGACCGAATTGAGCCTAGAAGCTTGTATGTCAAATTTGGTGAAGATCGGTTCAGATATAGCTATAGCTCCCATATATACTGTTCATCCGATTTGTCATACTTGTTACCCACAGCCGTAATATGCACTCCGTAACAACGATATTCAGGGAAATATATCAAATACAGCTCAGAAATATCTTTGCCAAATTTTATCGAGATCGGTTCCGATTTGGATATAGCTCCCATATATATCTTTATCCGATTTCAAATTAATTGTGCACCAAATGGGTAATACAAGTCCGAATTTAAAAGACACAAATGCTTCGGCATATTTAGCCCTTTGAACTTTAAATTATAATTATAATCACAGCGTGTATGATTGAATTCTCCCAAAAAAACTTTTAATTGTTATGCGCAGCTCTACTAAATTAGCAAAGTGGTGTAGGGTATCATAAAGTCGGCCGCGACCGACTTTAAGACTTTTTTACTGGTTTCAAATTGTCTCATTGGGGTTGTAGTGTTTTCGTCGTTATTCAGGGTTAAACTTCCTCTAAAATGAAGAGAAACCTTCAAACATGCGGAAGTAGTTGTAACGCGTTGGAACTTTTTTTGCAGCATCAGAACCTAATGACACATTGCGACAACAAGAAACAGCGACAAAACATCTGAATGAAATGTCAATGTTCGCAATAAAAACAGGAACTAGCCTCGGGGTCCAAACAGAAGCGTAAATTAAAATGGTGTTTCGTTGTTTTTGGCTATAGATGACAATGGGCCATTGAATGACACCAGCGATGTCTACGTGTGTGTGACTCAATAACTAAATTAAATTTAAGTAGCTAAATATAGGCTATGAAGTCATTGACACCAAAAAGAAAAACAAGTTGTTTAAACCCTCATCTTGCCTTGAATACTAATATACAAATATTTTTTATACCCTCAGCCATAAGGCCAGAGAGGGATATATCAGTTTATACGCCCAAAAGGTAGCCCATCGAAATAAGGGTTTTAGACCCTAGGACCTAATTTACTTCAGGACATTTGGAGTTGATCTAACGATGTCCGTCTGTATGTCTGTCTGGCTGGTGCGCAGAATACCTCACGAAGAGAGTATCCGATTTTGTTCAAACTTGGCATATCGTAATTAACCCCTTTGTGCATTTGTTTGTAACGTGGAAAAGGAAGTGAGATAGACCCATAGTTACTTTGAGAATCTTCATAAAATCACTTTTTGAGCCGATTTATGTATGTCCGTCCGTCTATATGTCTGTCTGTCCATGTATTCTTATGAAAAAATGCAGGTCGCATTTATTATCCGATTGAGATGAAATTTTCAAAACAATATTTATTTGGCCCAAAGACGAACTCTATTGAAATTGGTGAGAATTAAATTTAGAATGAGCTCCCATATATATCTTCAA
Organism: Musca domestica; assembly: GCF_030504385.1. Classification (NCBI taxonomy): domain Eukaryota; kingdom Metazoa; phylum Arthropoda; class Insecta; order Diptera; family Muscidae; genus Musca; species Musca domestica. The sequence continues at coordinate 11,683,000 of NW_026712383.1, read as the reverse complement.
CCGATTTCGGGTTAATTGTGTTCGAAGGTTGGTACATCCGACCGAATTCAGCCTAGACACAAGTACATCAAATTTGAAGAAAGTCGGTTCAGATACAGCTATTGCTCTCATATATATGTTTCATCCGATTTTGGGTTTGAAGTACCCCGCATTCATAATATGCATTCGGGACGTACGTTTCTACTTGGTGAAACTCGGCTCCGATATTTATTTTTTAATATAATCTGAATTTATTTCTGATGTGATATCATGCATGCAATGTTGATAGGTGGTATGATCTACTTCAAATAAATTCATTTGTTACAGGAGTTCTACTAAATATACATAGTGGTGTAGGGTATCATAAGTCTGCCCCGCCCCACTTTTGACTTTTCCTTACTGGTACTATATCGGAGATGGGCAATGTAGGTTCACTTCTTCTGAAACCCCCAAGAGGTCGAAATTTTCCAAAAAAGAAATATTTTACTGTCTTCAAATTACACTCATCACAATATTTTTTTTACCCCAGGTCTTGTGGGAAGATGGAATACGTCGGTCCACTCCTCTTGGTACCTCCCACACACACAAGGGGTCAACATTTTGAATATCCATGAAGCTCATAAAATACGAAAATAACATTAGATTTCATTTAGATTTAGAACATCTCAATATTTCTATCAACACAAGATCTACTATAAAGATGGTTGGGATCGGATCATTCCTTCTGGCACCTGCCCCACAAAGGATCAAAGTTTTGAATAACCAAAACGATCATAAAATCCGAAATAAACATCCGGTTCTATTCACATTTCCCACATCCCACTATTTCTACTAACATAAACTCTGCTGTGAGGATAGGATATATTGGTCGACTTCTTCTGGTACCTCTCCCACAAAGGGCTAACATTTTGCATATCCATGAAGCTCATAAAATGCAAAATTACAACACTATTTGTTGAGGGTATTACATACAGGGCCCAATTATCATCCGATCCTCATGAAATAATGCATGGACCTAAGGTTAGGGTCAGAATAGAAGCCTATTCTTTTTGAAGATGATCACAAAATATTTAGGCGTTCAAATGAACCAAAAAATCAAATCTATCAGATTTTACAGCTAGTCTTAAGGTCACAATTAAAGACCTGTAGCCACGGAATTTTGGAATGGTGCACAAGTTTTGTGTGAAATGGTTTTGGATACTGCTCAGCACGACAGAGGGCTATATACAGGGTGAGATAAATTGAATGAAAGCAAAAAATATCGGAAATAGCATCAAATTTTAAAATAAGTTTAGTTTTTTTTTCGAATTGGTCACCTTTAGTACGAATTATGGCCTTCAAACGGCCTGTGAAACCGTCGCACGCTACCCCAATGTTTCTCTGCTGTATTTTGGTCCATTCCCGGCGAAGCGCTTGCTTGAGGTGAACGACACTTTGGTATTTTTTTAGTGGCAACCTTGCTTTCCAAAATACTCCAGACACTATAGTACAACGGATTGGTATTCGGAGATTTTGGTGGTCATTGTGCGCTGGATATGGATATAAGCGAGGAACCTCATTGTATAATTTGGGTGGCACGTGCTGAGTGCGATGGTGCTGAGTTCTGTTGGAATGTCCAAGGTCTGCGAACAAAATGTTTGCTTGCCCAAGGCTTTAATACACCCTCCAGAATATTTTCGCGATAATATTCGGCATTTATTCCAGGGCTAGGCAGAGAGCCTCAAAAATTTTTTGTGGTTGCCTCTCTTTATTTTGCCTCTCTTTACAGAGTGAGAAATAATTTGTTATCCTTAAATTTTCAATTTAAAATTTTCTGTTTTCAAAACAACTTTGTTGGTAAAAATTAATATTTTGATTAGACAATTCGGAGATATATTTGCACAACTATTTCAATTATGATTAATTTTAATATAAAACAAGTAAAAGAGCTGTATGTTCTGTTAAAATCTTAAAAATACCGAATGTTGCCGTTATATTAGAGTCAAAACGACGACGTTTGCCTGCATAGGTAACTTTTGTCATAAACCATTACAATATTCAAATGCGAAACTTGAAGAAAAGAAACGGTGAATAATGTAACTAAAATCATCAAAATAGGCAATACCAAAACGTGGACCTACATGGCCCATTTTCAATACCAAAAGTCCTGCAGACATAATATACATTTGAGAAAAATTTTATTAATCTACTTCAATTCGTTCGGAAGCTAGAGCGATTTCCACAGACGGACGGACATCGCAAAATCGAAATAGAATTTTATGCTGATCATGATTATATATACTTTGTAGGATCTAAAATGTATATTTCGAGGTGTTACAAACAGAACGACAAACTTAATTTACCTTCCATATTATGGTGGAGGGTATTAAAAAATAATATAAATGTCCTTAAAAAATATATAAGTTAACATAATTTTGACGTTATTTGTATTTAATAACCATCAGAGTTGACCTGGACAACGAAAGTTTTCTCATCGGAGAAAACCAAATTCGGCACTTCACCACTTTCGGCCAAGTGAAGCAACTCTTTAGCTTTTTTTAGTCTATTTTCTTTCTGTTGCGGGGTGAGTTCTTGCACTTTTTGGAATTTCAATGGCTTTACCCAGAGCTCATTTTTCAATATTTGCCGTATGGAATATTGCGATATGTTCAGCTCACTAGCCGTTTTTCGGCCACTGCGAAGCGGGTTTCGATCAAGTCGCTTCTATACTTTTCGAACCATTTCTGCTGATGTTGCTGTTTACTTCCGTCCACTTCCGTGACGTCAGGCTACGCTACCAGTATCACGGTAACAAGCGATGGTACGAGACAAAAAGATTTATTCACATTTACATGCTGGATTACTCTAACGATAGCCACTTGTGGTTTTCCAGCCAAATTTAAAGAAATCACACTATCACGCTTGAATTCTATCACGAATAACCTTTTTTCTGGAAAATTCTCACCAAAATGCTTTCGTACCCTTGTGAACAATATAATAAGCTGTCACTGGAATAATTTTAACAGCTGTCGGACTAGTGGCTTAGAAGTGACAGCAGTCTGAAGTTGGTTGCAGGTTTTTCATCTCACCCTTTTGTCTTCTAGTTTAATATGGAATCCAAAAATAGTTTAAAATATCGGTGATGAGGAAAACGGGGTTTGGCAAGTTAATTGAGTTTTGAATCATTATACCAGCCTAAGGCATAGGTCCTTCATGTATCCCAAATCGCACATTAATTCTTCCGCTAATTAGACGGAAGAAAAATATCTACTAATGAGGTATTCGTTATCTTCAGCTTGAACGGTGTATCCTATACATTGTACTCTTTTTTTCACTTACTTGAATTCACATCTATTCAATTTATGCGAAATTTAAAAATTGAAAAGTTTAGTCCATTTTCTTGTATCTTCAGGCCTTCAATAAAAATTACAAATCATCGTTGTATGTCAAGTATCTCCGTTCTTTTCCTTTTACAAATGCATCACTTTGGATATCCTTTACACATTAACTTTCTCGAGTAATTACTGGTGTCAAAGAATAATAAGAATAAGACGACGACGACAAAAAACAGAAGCAATAAAAGTTTTTCCTTTCATTGGTACTTGCATTCATTGAAACTTTTGTGTTTCGGAAGAAAAAGAGTGGAAAATGTTACTTACACTCAACAATAATGGAAATGACATTACCAAAAACAAAGAGTGGATATGGTGGGAGAGAAATGACACTTGTCTTGATTGTTTTGAAAAGGATAAGGATGAACTTTTTTCACTCATTACAGATATTTGACAAAAACAAAAAACAAGCTAAATGAAAACAAAAATTGACGATTATTATCAGATAAACCCGGCTGGGACGAGCGGCAAAGGAATTAAGGAATACCAGAATGTCTGTGGAAATTTCTAAACAAAAATTAAGGAATAAATTCTACAGTTTTCATACGAGGGAGCACTTACATATAAACCAAAAATAAGACAGGCATTAGACAATCAAAAATTCTAGTGTTCTCAGCGGAAATAAGTGCAATTATTCCCTAAAGCAAATTGTGCCAACAACCTAACTAGTTGGCTGACAAAGAATCCAAGGAAGAAATAGAATAAAATCGGGATACTACCGACTACAATTTTCTTTTTCAATAGAAGACAATGAAACAGTGACGAAAATAGCAAAAGAAAAAAACCTAGTTTATACCATAGCAGATTATTTTTCGTAGTTCCCAATTTATCCTTGGATAAATAAATATAGTTGCTTATCAAAAATTGAAAAAGAAGAAGCAAAACGACGCACAATGGGGTGAGATCCTCAAAAACCGAGATTAATTTAGGGAAGAAATCTACCGCTTTAAAAAATTGCTCAGACATTTAAATACCACTAGTATGTTTGGTTTAAAAAATCGGTCCACATTTCGGTAGTGCCCTCGCATAGCGTTACTTCCCTATTTTCGGTATTTTTAATGTTTTGACCACAATTTTAAACCATATCATGTGTAACTTGGCGTTTAGAGTTCTGAGTAGATTTAAACTCTCCATGCTAAAAAAATGTCAAAGTTGCCCCAGTATTTGACATTGATCCTATATAACTGTACCTCCTAATTTTCGGATTTTTAAAGTTCTCGACCACAATTATAAACCTAATTATAAGTAACTTGAAATTTTGGCTTACATAATATATCTTTCCTTCCACTAATATGTATTGGCCATATTTCAAGGCACTTCCAAATTTTAGATATTTTGAATATCTTCCCGCAACATTTTGTGATAAGTCCAATATTATATGCAATGGTACGTCCTAATTTTAGGTATTTTGAGAATTTTTTTTAAAAGTTATAATTTGGTATTTTGTTTCCTCAGTGGATAAAAACTACAAAAACTGTCAATAAAGAACCACCTTTTAAAGTAGGTCTCTGTAGAGCCCAATGGGGTTAGATCACCAAACACGGAGATAAATTCGAAGGAAGCATTTCGTTGCTCCCACTCATTTTATTTCTTATCCTCTACCATACAGGAATTAAGATAGCAAGCAAATTTTTGCACAATCAGTCTTTTGTCTGCAGGCAGGATAAGTTCGAAGATGGACTATATCGGTCCACGATATCGTATAGCCGCCATATAACGGTTCCCCCGATTTTCAGTATTTTGATGATTTTAGATACATTTTTTCAATGGAATTGTCTCAAATTCTATATAAGGACTTCTCTGTGAGTGCGACATTGAAGATAAATGCCTATAAAGGTCTACGATGTCGTACATCAACCATATAGTGGTATATTCCGTTATTAGGTATTTTAATGATTTTAGGGACATTATTCACCGGAATTGTTTCAAATTTTATATCAAAAACTCGTCACTGGTATTACAGCCAAGAACAAAAAATTGCGTATGCAGTTTAACATCTTCGTATAGCCCAATACTTCCTGACGTTCGGTATTTTAATTATTTAAAAACAATTATTCACCGGAATTGTTTCAAATTTCATATTTGAAGCTCGTAATGGTATTGAAATGGGCTATACAGGTCCACGTTTAGGTATTTTTGATATCGCGACATTGTTCACCGGAATTGTTTCAAATTTCTCATTTGAAATTCCTAATAGGTACTACAGCTTATGATCTGTATATGCAGGACCACGTTTTTATCTATCCCCCCTATAATGATATCCTTTGAGCGTAGAGTATTAAAAGTTCGGCCCGGCAAAAGTTAGCTGCTTTTCTATTCCCTTCACTAAAGTATGGAGAGTATATTAAATTTGTCATTCCGTTTGTAACACCTCGAAATATGTATTTTAGACCCCACAAAGCACATATATTCCTCATCAACACAAAATCTTATGTCGATTTAACGATGATCGTCCGTCTGTGACTCTAGCTTCCGAGCAAATTTAAGTAGGTTGATGAAATTTTGCTCAAATATGTGATTCGTCTGCAGGACGTCTGGAATGGAAAATGGGATATATAGGTCCACGTTTTGTTAAAACCCACATATAACGGTACCTCCCCATATTCGGTATTTTGATGATTTAAGCGACGTTATTCACCGGAATTGTTTCAAACTTGGTATTTGAAGTTCGTAATGGATAGTACAGCCTAGCACAGAAAATTGTTGTCCAGGTCTTCGTATAGCTCCCATATATCGGTACATACCTATATTCGATATTTTGATGATTTTAGCGTCATTATTCACCGGAATTGTTTCAAATTTGGCATTTAAAGTTTGAAATGGATACTACAGCCTATGGCAGAAAATTTTCTGTGCAGGTCCACGTCTTCGTATAGGCCCCATATATCAGTTCCTCCCTATATTCAGTATTTTGACGAGTTTAGGTACAATACCCACCGATATTGTTTGATATGTCGTATTTAAACTTCGTAATGGATGCTACAAAGAAAATTGTCTGACTGGTCCAGGTCTTCACACAGCTCCGATATACCGTACCTCCCTATATACGGTGTTTTGATGATTTTAGCTACATTATTCACCCAATAAAACGGGTATATTCGATATTTTTAAAATTTAAACAGAATTGTTTAAGGATTTAATTTTTTGAAAATTTCTAAATTCGTTCCAAATGGTGGATGGTGGTGGACACGACTTCAAGTGTATACCTGTGAATAGGTAAATAAGTATAGGTCTTTAGAATGACCTCTTCTTTTGATCTGCGAATATCAAATAGTATTGTTTGGTTGGGCAAAGCTTTTGACCCCCGTTACCTTTATTTTATTTTATCTGTAAAACACAAATAACAACAAGTGAACAAGCTGTAAGTGGGGCCGGGCAGATATTTGAATACACTCCACAATTTGGAACGAATTTGGAAATTTAAAAAAAATAAATAAAAAACTGTAACTTAAGCCGGGCCGAACTTTGAATACCCTCCACCATTGGGAACGAAATTGGCAATTAAAAAAATCCGAAAATTCTGTTAAAACCTTAAAACTTTTGTGATAAGCCAGTACAATATTAAAATGCCAAACTTTACAAAAAAAAAAAATCGGTGAATAATGTAGCTAAAATCAACAAAATACTAAATAAGGCTATAGATACGATATATAATTATTTATTATTATTGTATTAATTATTTATTATTAGTTTATGTACCTGTCTAAACATAGTATAGTTTTAACAACCTATTACTCACTTTCATAATAAATTTAATGTCGTTTGTCCTCTAGACTAATTAACTGTGTCGTCTGACTATAATTTCTTCCTTTTACTCCCTGCACTTATCAACTCTTCATCTATTTTGTTTCTAATTTCCTTGAAGCCATACTCAAATATTAGTTTTTGCGTCTGTGTGATACAACTTAATGTATCTCTACCACTTCTGCCAACTACATTAAGACTTACATTTACTCACCTATGTATATCGCGGTTTATGCTCACATGCTGCTAAAGGTGTCTGCATTGCCAAAGAATATGTTGGCATCTTTGCGCTAGAAATTTGCTATCAGATTGCAAAATGGCTTTCCACTTGATTAATGCATGGCTGACTTGTTATCCGGGTGCAGAAAATAAGTAAAATAACTTGGAGAAGTAAAAAATATCTATTTCAATGTTGATGGTACACCGCGAAGTTCTTCAGCCCAAAGCCGCTCTGTACGTGCAATAAATCCTTCTTATTTTTCCTTCTTCTTTTTCAATTTTTGAATTTGTAATTTTAAATACCTAACACATCTTACGACAGAAATTTGCACATAAAGCGTCCATATAGGTCGTGTAGCCCCCATATAAAGGTACCTCCCTATATTCGGTATTTTGATGATTTTAGCGACATTATTCACCGAAATTGTTTCAAATTTGGTATTTGAACTTCGTAATGGATACTACAGCCTAAGACAGGAGATTGTCTGTGCCGGTAGACATCGTAGATCTATATAGCCATTCCAAATACCATTTTGCCATTCAGTACAGGAAGTGTTGCAAATCTAAAACACATCTGAGAGCAACTTTAGACAGACATGGATATATTGGCACAGAATTCTATTCTGGTAAAGATGTGGGTCAAAAATGTATACTTTGAGATGTTGTTAGGTTATACTATGGTAGAGGATATTTAACTTTTGTAATGGAAATGCGGGAAAGGGATGACCCAACATCGTCATTTTTCGCAGCTTGCAAAGGTCAATGAAAAACTTAAAATTTATTAGGAATGATACCCAAAAAATTTGACCGACATATTCCATTTATACACCAAAAGTGAAATTTTGTGACGCTTTCTGAAATCGGCAACTTCAGCTGAAAACTGAAAATGTGCACCTTCGCTTGGCTACCAGAACTCAAGCGCCGGCCATGGTGATGGTGTGGGCCGCCATAACAGCCGATGGTCGCTCTCCGCTCGTATTAATCAACCGTGGCATTAGAATAAATGCCGAATAGTATTGCGAAAATATTCTGGAGGATGTACTAAAACCTTAGGCATGCAAACATTTTGGCCGCACCCCTTGGACATTGCAACAGGACTCAGCACCATCGCACTCAGCACGCGCCACACAAGAATGAGTTTCCTCGCTTCATTTCCATCGCTCAATGGCCACCACACTTTCCGTATACCACTCAGTTGAACTATTGTGTCTGGAGTATTTTGGAAAGCAAGGTTGGCACTAAAAAATACCAAAGTGTCGATCACCTCAAGCAAGCGCTTCGCCGGGAATGGGCATAAATACCGCTGAGCAACATTCGGGCAGAGTGTGACGGTTTCATTGCCCGTTTCAAGGCCATAATTCGTGCCAAAGGTAACCAATTCGAACAAATCTAAACATATTCATAAATTTGATGCTATTTCCGACATTTTTTGCTTTAGTTCAATAAAATTTTAAAAATGTACGAATTATGGCGTTTGACTTTGTTGCACTTTTTTTACCTCTCCCTGTATATCATTTTATACGGCTAAAATGTGTCTCATGGAAATAACGGGTTTAGACCCTATGTCTCTTTGGACCAAATCCGTTTCAGGACATATGGAGTCGATCTAGCGATGTCCGTCCGTCCGTCTGTCTGGCTGGTGTGCACGATAATTCTCGAAGGGGGGATATGGTATTGGTACATCCTATTATTATTATCAGACTTACATCGAGTCCCTCAATAGATAAAACTTAAAAAAAAAAAAAAACAAAAAAAAACAAAAAAAAAAAAAAACAAGTGAAAAATCTGTAAGTTCAGCCGGGCCGAACTTTGAATACCCTCCACCATTTGGTGCAAATTTAACAATTTTCAAAAAATAAAATCCGTTAAAAATTCTTTAAAAATTGTAAAAATACCGAATGTAGCCGTAGCAACTTTTGTCACAAGCCATTAAATATATTCAAATGCGAAACTTGAAAAAAATCTGTTTATAATGTAGCTAAAATCATCAAAATACCGAATATAAGGAAGGACCATGGGGGTTATATAAAGTGGACATGCACAGAAAATTTTCTGTCATAGGCTGTAGTATCCATTACGAACTTCAAATACAAAATTTGAAATAATTCCGCTTAAGAATGTCGCTAAAATCATTAAAATACCGAATATCAGGGGTTCCGTTATATGGCGGCTATACAAAGACGTGGATCTGCACAGACAATTGTCGGTCATAAGCTGTAGTATTCATTACGAACTTCAAATACAAAATTTGAAATAGTTCCGGTAAATAATGTCTCTAAAATCATCAGAATACCCAATATCGGGAGGTACCGTTATATGGGGGTTATACGAAGACGTGGACCTATATGACCCATTTTCTGTTTTATTCTGTAGTATCTATTACGAACTTCAAATACCAAATTTGAAACAATTCCGGTAAATAATGTCGGAAAAATCATCAAAATACCGAACATCTGGAGGTACCGTTATATGGGCGTACACGAAGACGTGGACCTACATGGCCCATTTTCAATACCAAAAGTCCTGCAGACAAAGTATACATTTGAGTAAAATTTTATCAACCTACTTCATTTCGTTCGGAAGCTAGAGTGTTTTCCACAGACGGACAGACGGACGGACATTGATAAGTCGACATAGAATTTTATCCTGATCAAGAATATATATACCTTGTGGGGTCTAAAATGTACATTTCGAGGTGTTTCAAACGGAATGGCAAACTTAATGTACACTCCATACTATGATGGAGGGTATAAAAAAATATTTTACTGCACAGAAAGAGAAAGGGTAAGCCGATTTTGCTCCAATTTTGCGAATCCTAATATTTCCATCTGTGCTAGGCCAAGTGAGAAAATGAACAATATCGGTCCACTCCATCAAGTCTTCCCATTTTGAGTAATTATTAAATGTGATGTTAGAGTTCATTTGTCTTCCAGTTACACAAATCACATAGTTTTATTAACACAAGGTCTGGTGGAAAGATGGAATATATCGATCTACTCCTTCTGGTACCTTCCTCACAAAGGGTCAAAATTTTGAATAACAGAAGGCTCATAAAACGAGAAATTAAAATCCAATTCCATTCAGACTTGGCACATCTCATTATTTTGATTTTCAGAATTCTAGAATTCCAATCTTCTCTACATACAATATCACGTCATTTTGAACATTTTAGTATTTTTAGTACCCTTTTTATTATTTCTGCAAATTAATCTGTATTATATATTACAATATAATAGTTATTGTTAAATATTTGTAATTTAATACAGAAATAATGTTGGGATGAAATTAAAGCACGCCCTCTACTAACCATTATGTAAATTAAATGCGTTTTATTATATAAATTATGGCAATTCGATACCCTTTATTAAAATATGCGACATCAGCATAACCACAGAAGCCAGGCAAAAAAAAAACTGAAAAAAATAAAACAAATAATTTGTGGTTTGAAAAATGCAAGGTAGGGGTGTGACTATAGAGAAAAAAACGAAGCTACATTTTTTTAATCATTTTTAATATATATTTTTTCTTTCATATTAATATTTTATTACAATAATTATTACCTTCAATATTTATACAGTATCAAATGCAAATTAAATTTATTTTGCAAAGTTCAATTATTTAAATACACAAAATGTCAACGCAGCGAACACAAGTAGCGATAATTAAATGCAAGTGAATTATTACAAAAAACTTCTGTGTGTGTGCGTAATTTTGTTTTTGCATTATTCCCATCAACAATTAATTGCATTGAAGATACACATTGTTAAACTAAACAATTAAAATTAATTAAATAGAAGAAAAGACAAATCAATTAAGGAAATAATATTTGATTTTTCCGTTTATTTGCCGAATCATTAATAAAGTTATTGAACTGTGTATTTGATTTGCGGTCCAGTGGTGTTGAACATTTGTAATAATGTGATTCCTATGACAATTTATATATGTGTGTTGATGTGTCTATAAATAAAGGCTATATAATATAGATGTAGTAACCAAACTACAATTACTGAGGGAAGATTTGGTTACATAGTCAATAAAGGTTTGGAAGATAAAATAATTGAAACCAAATTGATCTGGTAAAGACCAATGACATATTTTTTATATTTTCAAGATAGGATTGTAAAAATTTCACATAAAATATATTGAAAAATTATCTCGGGGTAGACTCATTGAAATTCCAAAAAAGTGCAAGAACTTACACCGCAACAAAAAGAAAATAGACTCAAAAGAGTTAAAGAGTTGCTTCGCTTGGTCGAAAGTGGTGAACTGCCGAATTTGGTTTTCTCTGATGAGAAAACATTCGTTGTCCAGCAGTTTGTAAACCAACAAAATGATCGTGTTTACTTGCCAAAGAAGTCAGCTGAAAATGTACACCTTCGGTTGGGCACCACAACTCAAGCACCGGCCATAGTGACAGCCGATGGTCGCTCTCCGGTCGTATTAATCGACCATGGCATCAGAATAAATGCCGAATATAATCGCGAAAATATTGTGGAGCATTTTGGCCGCAGACCTTGGACATTCCAACAGGACTCAGCAACATCGCACTCAGCACGCGCCACCCAAGTATGGCAACAAAATGAGGTTCCTCGCTTCATTTCCAGCCCACAATGGCCACCAAAATCTGCGGATACCAATTCGTTGGACTATTGTGTCCGGAGTATTTTGGAAAGCAAGGTTGACACTAAAAAATACCAAAGTGTCGATCACCTCAAGCAAGCGCTTCCCCGGGAATGGGCCAAAATACCGCAGAGCAACATTCAGGCAGCTTGTGACGGTTTCATTGGTCGTTCGAAGGCATTAATTCGTGCCAAAGGTGACCAATTCACACAAATCTTAACTTATTCTAAAATTTGATGCTATTTACGATATTTTTGCTTTCATCCAATAAAACTAACAAGTGAAAAAAACAGTAAGTTCTGCCGGGCCGAACTTTGAATACCCTCGACCATTTAGAACGAATTTGAAAATTTTCGAATGAGATAACATTCGCCAAAAATTCTGTTAACATTTTAAAAATACCGAATATAGCCGTTATATTAGGGCCTGTACGACGTGCACCTACATATTCAAATTCGAAACTTGAAAAAAACGGTGAATAATGTAGCCAAAATCATCTAATCATCATCATAGGGAGGTACCGTTATATAGGAGCTATACGAAGACCTGGACCTGTATAGACAATTTTCTATCACAGGCTGTAGCTTCCATTACGAACTTCAAATACGACATCTCAAACAATTTTGGTGAGTATTGTACCTATAATCGCCAAAATACCGAATATAAAGGGGTACTGATATATGGGGCCTATACGAAGACCTGGACCTGCATAGGCAATTTTCTGTCACAGACTGTAGATCTCATTACGAATACATAATTAATACATAATTTGAAACTACTACGGTGAATAATGACGCTAAAATCATCAAAATACCGAATATTGGGAGATACCGTTATATGGGGGCTATACGACGACGTGGACCTGCATAGACAATTTTCTGCCTTAGGCTGTAGTATTTATTTCGAACTTCAAACACCAAATTTGAAACAATTCCGGTAAATAATGTCGCTTAAATATGGCAAAATACCGAATATCGGGAGGTACCGTTATATGGGGGCTATACGAAGACGTGGACCTACATGACCCATTTTCTGTCTTAAGCCGTAGTATCTATTACGAACCTTTAATATTAATTTTGAAACAATTCCGGTAAATAATGTCGATAAAATCATCAAAATATCTCATATTGGGTACCGTTATATGGGGGCTATACGAAGACTTGGACCTACATGGCACCAAAAGTCCTGCAGACATAATACACATTTCAGTAAAATTTTATCAACCTATTTATTTCTTTCAGAAGCTAGAGTGATTTCCACAGACGTATAGACGGACGGACATTGCTAAATCGATATAGAATTTTATGCTGATCAATAATATATGTACTTTGTGGGGTCTAAAATGTATATTTCGAGGTGTTACAAATGGAATGACAAACCTATACCCTCCATACTATGGTGGAGGGTATAAAAATGCATTTATTGTAATGGTTTAGGATAAACAATGTTTTATGTTTCTCGTTGAGGAGCCCATGAAAAACAATTTGATCGGTTTACCAACGCGTGAAAATAAAGTAAAGATCCAAAAAGTACTAGATCCAAATTTAAACCGATTTCAATATAATTTGAAATACATATGAAAGCTATATTCAAATCTGAACCGATTTTTTCATAATTTGCAAGTTTATTATTGTACCAAATTGCGTCACTTATTTAAAATTTTATTGAAATTGGACATACATATCATGCTTGGTGCTTAAAATACATGAAATTGGTCGAAATTATATATGGGATCTACGTACAAATCTTAATCGATTTCAATATAAATTGGCAAATTTATTTTTGTTCCAAATTCCGGCACTCATTCCGAATTTCATTGGAATCGGGCATATATAAAATAAAAAAATGTGAAATCGACCGACAATATATATGTGAGCTATATTCAAATCTGAACCGATATAAATATATTTTGGAAATTTATTCACAGACCAAATTCTGTTACTCATTTTAAATTGGGGATACATAGCGTGTTTTGTGATTCAAATACATGAAATCAGACGGAAATATATATGGGAGCTATATTCAAATCTGAACCGATTTCCATATAATTTGGCAAACAAATTTTTTGGACAAATTCCATCACACACTCCCAAGGTCCATTGAAATGTGGCTTACGCAACGTATTTACTGCATCAAATAGATGAAATCGGCTGAAAATCTATATGGGAGCTATATCCAAATCTGAACCGATTTCAATATAATTTGCCATATTTATTTTTGTTTCAACTTCCGTTACGCATTCCAAATCGGATATTGTATCTGTAATCAATCAATAGATACGTGCATATAAAATCTAAATTTCTGAGAGGTACCTTCGATTCTAATGCTATATATCCAGTTTCAAGTGGAATTTCAAAAAATTATGTAGCCCATGTTACTTTCAGGCGAAGTTGTTACTTGGAAATTTTCAGGAAAATCTGCAGCTAATTTCAAGTCCGTAAATTACAGACAAATAAATATAGAAATATTTTCCTCTTTTACAGATATAGGTAGGAGGTTACCTCCCGCGAATTAGGAACACAAAATTCGAAATAATAACCACCTTCTCTGATATATGATTGGCTAAAGATGCCCACCTTCATATAACCACCAGATATTCGGTATTTTAAAAATTTTAGCGTTTTTTTTTCAAAGCAATTCTCTAAAATGTTTCTAGTGCTTTTCAAATGGTGCAGGGTATTACAAATTCTTCCTGGCCGAAATTAACCGCTTTTTCGATGAATACATCCAAATTTACATGGAATCGCTCTGTACCACATAGAGGATTTTATCAAAATCTGCACTTAAATAATTCAAAGATTTCACTACGTGAGACGAAAACCCGTAATAAGCTTCACGGAGTTCTTCAAGAGTTCTTAACTCTTTTATAGACACTACTTTAATGCGCTACGATTGCGAAGGATATTCTCTCCGGTTCTCGTCATATTTCACACATCCCATTATTTAAACTAACACAAGATCTCCTATGAAGATGGAATATATGGAATCACTCCTTCAGGTACCTCCCTCACCAAGGGTCAAATTTTTGAATATCCAAGGGTCAAAATTATGAAGCTCATAAGATACGAAATTAGCATCAGATTTCAGATTCAGACTTGGTACATCTCAATATTTCCCCCTCCCCCCAGCCTTGAAGCTCATAACACGCGAAATTAACTATCGATTCCATTCAGACTTGGCACATCTTAATATTTCTAGAAACAAACGGTCTGTTAGAAAGATTATAGAGATCGGATCCTTTTTCTGGTACCTCCCTCACATATTCAATTCTCTTCAAATTTCACACACACAAACATTTTTGCTAATATAAAATCTGTTGTGAATATCATAAATATCTTCGAACACCTTCTAGTATCTCACCCACAAAGGGTCACAATTTTCAGTATTTTTATTTGTCGTAACTGCCGAAATCAGTCAGGGATTCTTTACGCTTTCTATGTATCTCATATAAAGATAAGGAAGTAACTCATATACTCCAATCCTGTCACGTCGCAATATTTATATCATATTTAGTTAGATATGATACGGATAATGGATAATATTGGCCTACTCTTTCGAAACTCACTCCATATAGGGTCAAATATTTGAATAATCATAACAGAAGTGGAACTAAATTTAAATAATCGAATATTGGCTGAGGGTATACTCTGTCGGCAAAACAGACTGATACTTTTTAAATTATTTTTTTATACCCTCCACCATAGTATGGTGGAGGGTATAACGAAATGAAGTAGGTTGATAAAACTGTTCTCAAATGTATAATATGTCTGCAGGACTTTTGGTATTGAAAATGGGCCATGTTTTGGTATAGCCCCCATATAATGGTACCTCCCTATTTCCGATATTTTGGTCATTTAAGCGATATTATTCACCGGAAATGTTTCAAATTCGGTATTTGAAATTCGTAATGAATGCTGCAGCCTATGAAAAATGAAAATTGAAAATTGTCTGTAACAGTACCTCCCGATATTCGGTATTTTGATGATTTTAGCGACATTATTTACCGGAATTGTTTGAAATTTGGTATTTGAAGTTCGTAATGAATACTACAGCCTAAGACAGAACCTAAGTTTAGAACCTAATGACGGCTAAATTTGGTATTTTTAAGATTTTAACGGGTTTTATTTTTTTTTTTAATTGCCGAATTCGTTCCAAATGGTGGAAGGCATTTAAAGTTCGGCCCGGTCGAACTTACTTAATTTACTTGTTTAAATTATAATATATCAGCGAATATTATTTTTATATATTCATAACAAAATTTAAGTCTCGTGCCAATAACGCCAATGGAGTTGTTTTGTTTGCTCTTAACTTTACTGAACAATAATCTTCTGTCTATTAGTTGGCAAACTTTTATTCAAAATAATTCATATTTCTCGAAAATCTTTTCTACATAAAATTTGTTGTGAAATCGACCGTCTCAACACTGCCGCCCCCATTAGGCATAATGGTATAGTGGGTAAAACATTAAAATAAATACTTAGTGAACATAGGAAACGGCTCATGTTTGAATATCATAGCCAAGTTTTCATGTTTATTATTGCAGTCTTTGGGCTAGATTGGCTTAGTTATAAACATCATAAACGTCATAACAGTCTCAAAAATAAAGCTATTAGTGTTTTTGTTATTTTTATAGTCGTTACAAGTTTGAATGTGGGTTGATACTCCCTCACAATGTTATTGAATCTCGTTCATTATCCTAAACTTTTTTGGTAATACTTCTATTGGCATTTGAAGTACTTGTCTGCTTTTGCCAATATTTAAGTTGTGGGGGCAATTATTATTATGTGGGGTTTAGGAATTGGGAATCATTATGCTACCATTAAAACCAAATATAGAAAAAAACAACAACAAAATTTTATTATATCTAATAAAATTTGAATTATTAAAGAATTTTTCAAAGTCAACTTGAGGTTTATCAATTTTTAAATTTGTCCAGAGATTAGATATTAAAAGCTCGTTCATAAGAACATGAACATTTATTTTAGCCACAAATTGGAATGGCCTTTATCCAAAAGTACAGCCTGATTTCAGATATTTTAAATGAATTAACCCTGTATTCACACGGAATAAAGTTTAAGTTGGTTGTTGTTCTAGCAGTAGTACATGTGAGTGTTTGCATTCTGCTAATCTGATTCAAGCTCCAGGTTTAAAAATTCGGCTATATTAATGGGCTGTAGCCAGAGATCTTCTGGATTGAGTTGGGTAGGTTTAGCTGTGCAATTTAAGAGGTGTAGCGTATTGAGCGGGCGTATCACTAGCCGGGTAGACGTCACGCGCATCTTCGTAAATTCATGCCCAATGCGAATCGAGACGACTATACTATCTTGAACGTAATTGCGCCAAAACTACCCTGGTTTATGTGGGCAGCTGGCGTTCTTCAACTGCAATGGATGGGGGGTGTACTCCGAGGACAGCACTCATGCTGCAACTGCTGATAGCATCCGCGACTGCATCGGTATTAATGCCACTCCGAGCCTGTTAGGCTTCTTGATCTAGCTGTTCTCTCTTATAGCGTTAGACCTCCCTCTCGAGATCGTATGTGTCCTTCCTGACACGCCTGCGTGGGGGAGTTGTATCCATCATATGATGGTTGCTCACGGAAACATATGATTATGCTGACGTAAGGGAAGGACTTTCGCCTCCTCATGTAGATGCGTCACTGCTGCCATGAGGAGGCACCTTGTCGCAATTCTCAGGGCAGCATTCTAGCAGTAGTATTCGCAGACCACACTGGAGCCGCATAGCTGATAACAGACCGACCTATCGCATTATAAGAGGTCAACAAGGTTTCCTTGTCCGCACCCCAAGTGCTGCAGGCTAGCGCATTGAGGACCTTGTTCCTACTTTTCATCTTGTCGCTTACAGTTGTGGCTTAAACATACTGTCAAATGTGACCCCTAGAATCTTGGGGTAGTTCGTGGTCGGTATTAAATTTATCTCGACCTGCACTTTCAGCTGCATTTTCATCTTCGCAGACCATGAGGTAAAGAGTGTGGCCGTTGATTTCGTGGCGGATAATTTCATATTCCACGCGTGGAACTATGCGGATAGCTTCGTGAGATAGGGGTTCAGCCTTTCACATATGTCATCGACCACTGGGCCCTACGCTATGATCGTACAATCATGTGCATACATTACGATCTCTACGCCGTCTGGAGGGCGAGGAATTCCGGAAAGGTAGAGGTTAAACACCTCCGGAGATATCACCCCACCTTTGGGAACTCCCCGTAGTACTCTACGGGCTTTGGACTTATTTTTCCCGAATTCTACGTACGACTGGCATCCATACATATGTATATTTGATTATCCAACGTTTTAAACTTGGCCGGAGGGTAGTTCTCTGCACGTCCTCAAACAGTATGGCATGATTGACCGTATCGAATGTCTTTGATAGGTGAAGGGCTACCAACACTAATCTGGCACACAGCTTATGCTGGTTCGATCCTCTACTAATATGTGTGGAAATGGCGTGTAATGCTGTTGTGGACGGAATCCGTGCTGATGGTTGGCAACTGGATAGCTTCCTCTAATGCTGGGGAGGAGTAAAGCCACAAGAGTCTTAGCTACTGGCGACTGGCCTGTACGATTCTCCTTCGCTGTACTCCTTGCTGGCTTCAGTAGCGAGACCACCCTGCCCATTTTCTAGGCTTCGGGCACTATGTAGATGGCTAGCGACAGGTTGAGAACTTCCGTTAGCAACTCGACTCCCGGCATATCCAGCAGTTTCAGCAATGAGATTCCGTCTGGGCCCAAAGCTTTGGATGTTAGCGTTCCGCATGACATTTACAATATCACCCATCGTAAACTGTGGTGGTCCCTCCTCGGCAGGAAGAGATCTGATACGACGTAGTACTCTTCGCTTCACCCTGTCGCTGCTCGACATATCGTCGGTTAAAATACTCAGCGCACCTCTTCGGATCAGTCACCGTTACGTCGTTAAAAGTGGCTGAGGTCCTATCATCCTTTTTTTAAGGTTCGAAAGTGACTTTACCGTTACCTACATTTTACTTAAATAGTTCCAATGTTGCAACACCTCAGATGGTCTAGCCACGCTTATGTTCCTGTACCAAGCGGTTGACATCCACTGCCGAATCACTGACTCTAGGATCAATAGGATTGGTACGACGGAGGTCATTACGCTCACTTGCTAATCCTGCTGCCTCTGCTGGGAAATTTGCTCTTATCTCGGGTATTCGAGCAGCTGGTATATAGAGGGGGGCTGAAGCTGTTTTGGAAAATCCTTTCTGCTAACCGAACATCAGAAAGGTTGGGCAGTTCTCTGAAACGACGATGAATTCTCTGAACTCTAGCCAGTGAGCTTTCGCGTTAAAGAATGTTAAGGAATGTCCGGTGTTCAGAGTTTATGAAATCGGACAACCTGCTTATGGATATGATAATCGGGAGATGGTTTGAGCCAAGAGAAATGACGGGTTGCCAAGTAACGTCATTTATCAGACCGGGTGACACTATGGTTAAGTCTGGCGAACTGTGAGACTCTACTATTGTTCGGATGAGGGCATCCTCGGATGAGGGCATCCTCGTGGAACAGTCAATCTGCTCTGCCAGCGCTGATCCCCTCTGGCCATTACCAATGACGGAATGCCACAAGTCATGGTGGGCAAATAAAATTCCCTAGTACCAGGCGGTTATTGCCTACCAACAATGGGCTAATATCTGAAAAATAACGCGGTCCACAGCCTACCTCGGCAGTTCCACACTTGACTTCTAACCCCATACATTCCATATATGGGTCACTAGAGACTAGCGCAAGCGAGATAGGTCTGTACTGAACAGAATGGTGTAACAGGAACGCTAATTCCTCACCTCCATTTCTGCTGCGATCCTTCCGTCGTAACCATAACAAAGTTGTAGGCAGCAATTATCATTCAGCCATCTCATCTCTCATCTTAATATTCCTCCGATTCACAAATTCCACTATCTCATCTATTTTGCCTCGGAGTCCGTTGTAATTGAATTGCAAGAACGATGCATAATCCGGAGATGGAACAGCAATATGTGGCGTTAGATGCTGCGGTGTTGGTTGCTGTTCTGGAGACTGCGGTGGAGTTTCATACTCCGACTCGCTGGGGACTGCGCTACTGCAGCACGTCGTAACATAATCCCTTTCGATGTAGTCTTGCAAACGCCTCAGAACGCCGGAACAGTTCTTAAAGTGCACCTATCTCTGCATCCATTACATTGCACCGAAACAGATCTGTGGTGGATGACGTTCTGACAAACCGAGCAGAACCAAGGTCTGGCGTTTTCCTCAATTCCGGCACGAACCAATTAAATCCGGAGCAAGCATTCCCGGATATACTGCTCCCAATTCTGTATATACTGGGTTGGCAGCCGCTGGCCGAAACTGGAATGTTGTTGTTTCAGGTCAATCCAGTGTCGTAGAACCTGCCGTGAGATAGATTTAGGTTGGTATTAGGTGTTATCGTTTGCATAAAAAAACAATTCCGGTTTGTCATAGCTCCTATATTGATAGTCGAATTTATATGAAGCACCATATTATTTTTTCAACGAAACTGAAAGTTAAACCTTTGTATGATACTATCTTCTCAGCAGGCAAAGATTCAATTCTTGTTTATTTTATTTTTTTTTTTAATTAAATAAAAATTGAAGAAAACAATTTTTGAAGTCAATAGAAGTTTGTTTCAACAATTTCTTCAATTTTCCTTTCTTAGCAACGGATCACATAATGCCAGCCGTCTGTTGGAACATCAATTTAAAAACGAAATTGCAATTTTAATGCTTGGCAGCACAATTTCTTACAAATAGGATTGTGAACGTTAAACATCTAAGAAATTTTGAAGTCTCTCATGTAGACTATTGGGGATGTGTAGTTAGGTAGAGGAAAATACACGTTTACTTGTTTTCTCCGAAAATCCAATTTATGATGAATATCAAAACAAATGAAAAGAAAAACAACATCCAATTTATGATAAATTCGAAAAGTTTGAGAAGACAACTAGAAATATAAGACAAGAAGAGGTTCACATTAAACTGAGTCTTTTAAAAGGGAATATACCAATAAATTAACCGGTAAGGATGGCCAAAAGCCAATATTATACCCTACACCACTATGCGTATAAGTAGAGCTCCCGTAACAAAATACAAATTATTCGGAATTTATGTGAAGTAGATCATACCAAGTATGAACCTTTTTTGAACGGGTATTATAGTTTTAGAGAATCCACAATTCGGGAACTATATCCAACTCTGCATCGATTTTCAACAAATTAACACCAAATCGAATGAGGCATACATATGGGAGCTATTGCTATATCTGAAGTGACTTTCAGCATATTTTAAGTTCCTGTTTCTAGCCGGAATTGCCAAAATTCAGTACATTTGGGCCTGAATTTTTTTTATTAAATTTTATTGAATGAAAACAAAAAATGTCGCAAATGGCATCAAATTTTAGAAAGGGTTCAGATTTGTTCGAATTGATCGCCTTTGGCACGAATTATGGCCTTCCAACGGCCAATGAAACCGTCACACGCTGCCTGAATGTTACTCTGCGGTATTTTGGCCCATTGCTTGCTCGAGGTGATCCACACTTTAGTATTTTTTAGAGCGGAGAGCGACCATCGGCTGTTATGGCAGCCCACACCATCACCATGGTCGGGTTTGAGTTCTGGTGGCCAAGCGAAGGTGCACATTTTCAGCTGACCTCTTTGGCAAGTAAACGCGATCATTTTGTTTGTTTACAAACTGCTTGACAACGAATTTCGGAGAAAACCAAATTCGGCAGTTCACCACTTTCGGCCAAGCGAAGCAACTCTTTAGGTCTTTTGAGTCGATTTTCTTTCTGTAGCGGTGCAAGTTCTTGCACTTTTTGGAATTAGAATGGCTTCACCCCGAGCTCATTGTTCAATATTTGCCAAATGGAATATTGCGATATGTTCAGTTAACGAGCCATTTTTGGCCACTGCGTCGCGTTTGTCGATCAAGTCGCTTCCTTACTTTTCGAACCATTTTTGCTGATGTTGCTGTTTTCTTCCGTCCACCTCCTTGACGTCGGGTTACGCTACCAGTATCATGGTAACGTGCGATGGTACGAAACACAAACGATTTATTCACATTTATATGCTGGAGGGCTCGATAAAGAAATCACACTATCACGCTTGACTTTTTCCATCACGAATAACTTTTTTTCTGGAAAATTCTCACCAAAATGCTTTTGTACGCTTGCAAACAATATAAAGAGCTGGAGTAATTTTAACAGCTGTCGGACGAGTGGCTTAGAAATTCCAGCAGTCTGAAGTTGGTTGCAGTTTTTTCATCTCACCCTTTAGGTCCTGCTTTTGGTATGACCGCCATATTGCTGTACCGACAGATTTGAGGTTTTTTGGTTGTTTTAGTCACAGTTTTAACCCGAAATTTCACATGGAAACATGTGTTCCCATTATGCAAGAAACATCTTTGCATATAACTGTCAATATTAGTCTAAATTTTTGTATAGGTCCCCTAAAACTCTACCTCCCATTATTCGACATTTTGATGATTTAAACGGCATCATTCACCGGAATTGTTTCAAATTTTGCTTATAAGTTGTTATAAGTTGCTAACATATGCTACAGTCTGTGACCGAAAATTGCCTACGCAGGTCCACGCCTGAGTATAGGCCCCATATACCGGAATCCTTTCAAATTTCTTACTACAAGATCCTAATGTGTACTACCTATATGAAAAAGTTTCGTATGCAGGTCCACCTCTTTGTATAGCCCCCATATAACGGTACCTCCCAGTTTTCGGTATTTTGATGATTTAAGCTACATTATTCACAGGAATTGTTTCTGGTTTCGTATTTTAATATCACAATGACCTATGACAAAAATTGCATATACAGATCCATGTTTTGTTATAGTTCCCAATATAACGGTAATTCCCTATATTCGGTATTTTTATGATTTTTTAAATTAGCAAATTCCTTCCAAATTGTGCAGGGCATTCGGCCGGCCGTATATTCTCCTTTTAAATGGATATACTGGACAGATTGTCTTGTATCCGAATCTAGCCTACATTGCTTTTAAGGTTACATGTTTAAAGCTATTTTTAAATGTTTTTGTATATATGTATTTATTTCCTAATATTTTAAATGGAATCACCAAGAGTTTTCGTGATATAACCACGAAGTTTGGTATATCTGCTTCCATGATGATTTTCAACCACATAATTACAAGTCATTCCAAATCAAAATTAAATGCTTCAAATTCCTTACTTTCTCTCATATCTCAAATAAGTATTGTTTGCCTTTAAGTTGTTTGTTTTGCTTCATGACCTTTCATTTTTCAATTCATCCATTACTTTTTCCTTCATTTACACGTTTGTAGCAACCTTGTGAACATGTTTGGCAAATCATTATCCCTGTCATGATAAGGTTGTGTTTCAACAGTCAGTAAGTCACTCACTCATTCAGTCACTTTTCTTGACACGACAATCCATGAGGTTTTTTTTTTTCTCGACAGATAAGAAATCTCTAAGGAATTCGCAAATTCACAAAAAAAGGGAAAGCGTGTTTAAATTTTATTATTCTTATCCTGATGCCATTGAAAATGTTTTCTGATCTTTTTACTCACACATTGAAAGAAACCATACTGAAGTGTTTGAGGGTATGACAAAAAAGGGTGTTAATGAAAGTTATCCTTTCATTGTGACATTCTTGTTATAAACAATGGCAAAAGTAAAGAGTTTGACAGTTTTTGTTACGATTTCCGAAAAGTTCTGATACTTTGGAATGTGTTTCGTTAATAGTGACTTTAGCTTCTTTTTTAATTAGCTAATAATGGAATTAGTGTGAAATAGGAATACAGAAGTAAATGAAAAGGACTGTAACAGGTAGGGCCGACCCTGTGATACTCCTACAACACGAATTTTAAATTAACTTGTAAAGAAAGTCCTAAAGTCGGGCGGGGCCGATTTTATGATACCCTACACCACTTTTCTAATTTAGTTGAGCTCCATATAACAACTAAAAGTTTTTATGGGAGAATTCAATCATACACCCTATGATTATAATTATAATTTAAAATTCAACGGACTAAATATGCCGAAGCATTTGTATCTTTTAAAGTCGGACTTGTATTGCCCATTTGGTGCGAAATTAATTTGAAATCAGATAAAGATATATATGTGAGCTATATCCAAATCTGAACCGATCTCGATAAAATTTTGCATATTACTGTTGTGGATAACAAATCGGATGAACAATATATATATATATATATATATATGGAAGCTATAGCTATATCTGAACCGATCTTCACCAAATTTGGTATACTATCTTCTAGACTAAATTCGGTCGTAAGTGCCAAATTTCATATTAATCGGACGAAGTTATATATGATAGCTATATCCAAATCTGAACCGATCTCCATAAAACTTAGCAAAGGTATTTCTGAGCTGCATTTGATATATTTCCCCAAATATTGTTGTTACAGAGTGCATATTACGGCTGCGGAGGACAAAAATAACAAATCGGATGAACAATATATATGGGGGCTATATCTATATCTGAACCGATTTCGATAAAATATTGCATACTTATTTTCAGGCCTAATTTGGTTGTACGTGCAAAATTCCATAGTATTCGGGCTGATATTACACGTTTGGTGCACAATAAAAGGCAAATCGGACGAAGATATATATGGGAGCTATATCTAAATTTTTACCGATTATCTCCAATTTCAATAGGGTTCGTCCTTGGGCCAAAAAAATGTTGTTTGAAAAATTTTATCTCAATCGGATAATAAATGCGACCTGCATTTTGTTCGCAAGAATACATGGACAGACGGACTGACATGCATAAATCAACTCAGAAAGTGATTCTATGGAGATCTTCAAAAGTAACTATTGGTCTATCTCGCTTCCTTCTCCATGTTATAAACAAATGCACAAAGACATAATACCCTTACCACTATGTTGTGCAGGGTATAAAAACTGCAACCAACTTCAGACTGCTGTCATTTCAAAGACACTAAGTCCAACAGCTCTTAAAATTATTCCAGTGGCAGCACATTCTATTGTTTACAAGCGTACAAAAGAATTTTAGTGAGAATTTTCCAGAACCAAAGTTATTCGTGATGGAATTCTAGCGTGATAGTGTGACTTCTTTATATTTGGTTTGAAAACCACAAGTGGCTATCGTTAGAGCACTCCAGCATTGAAATCTGAATAAATATTTTGTGTCTCGTACCATCTCTCGATACCGTGATACTGGTAGCGTAGCCCAACGTCAAATGGACGCAAGAAAACAGCGGAACTTACTTACACCACAACAGAAAGAAAATAGACTCAAAAGAGCTAAAGAGTCAGAATAAATGCCGAATATTATCGCGAAAATATTCTGGAGGGTGTAATAAAGCCTTGGACACGCAAACATATTGGCCGCAGACCTTGGACATTCCAACAGGACTCAGCAACATCGCACTCAGCACGCACCACTCAAGAATGTTCACAAAATGAGGTTCATCGCTTCTTTTCCAGAGCAGAATGACCACCAAAATCTCCTGATACCAATTCGTTGGACCATTGTGTCTGGAGTATTTTGGAAAGCAAGGTTGGCACTAAAAAATACCAACGTGTCGATCACATCAAGCAAGCGCTTCTCCGGGAATGGGCCAAAATACCGCAGAGCAACATTCGGGCAGCGTGTGATGGTTTCTTTGGCCGTTTGATGGCCATAAATCTGCCAAAGGTGACCAATTCGAACAAATCTAAACTTATTCTAAAATTTGATGCAATTTCCAAAAATTTTTGCTTGGATTCAATAACATTTAAAAAATGTAAAAATTATTGCGTTTGACTTTGTGTTTTTTTTATCTCACCCTGTATTTGGGAGTGGGTATCGGGATAGAGATGCAATTCTGAAACTTGATATTTAGATTTCTGACGGTATCTGTATTTGAAGTGCGTCCTATATTTGTACCAAAAGTACTAAATGGTCCTAAATGTGGTATTGAGTGAGAGGACAGGGCTAAAATTCTTAAATTTGTGTTGAGACTTCTAATTGTGTCCGATGTTAGGATCTGTTGGTGGTTTTGCAGATGTGTACTATCACTGTTGGCATTATATATTTGTACGAAAATTACTAAATGGTACTAAATTTTGTATTGGATTAAAAGATAGTGCTGGCATCCTCAAATTTGATGTTGTAATCTGTGTTGGTATCTGGATTTGAGAAATGGCAATTGTTTTGAATATATATATATATATATATATATATATATATATATATAAATATATATAAATATAAATATAATAAATGAAATTTGATATTAAGACTGGCGGCATCTGAGGTTGTGATATGGAGATTATTTTGAAAATGTGGACCATAAATATTCGAAAAGTAGTAAAAAAAAGGTTGGTAGACTCTAATTTGATATTGAGGTCTCTGTTGGTATTTGGAAAATATTATGCATATTGAGTACAAAACAATTAAAAAAGCAGTAAGTTCGGCCGGGCGAACTTTTAGTACCCTCCACCATATGGAACAAATTTGGAAATTTAAAAAAAAAATAAATAAATAAATAAAATCCGGTAAACATTCTATTAAATTCTTATTGGGGACTATACGAAGACGTTTACTTGCTTAGGCAACTTTTGACATAGGCTCTTACAATACTCAAATACGAAACTTGAAAAAATCCGGTGAACAATGTAGCCAAAATCATCCAAATACCGAATATAGGAAGGTACCGTTGTGTGGTGCACCTATATATAGAATTCTCTTGGATGGATTTCCAGACAATTCCATTAAAAAGAGATCTAAATCTATTAAAATACAGAATATATGGAGGTACCGTTATATGGGAGATATATACCGTTATGGGAGATATGGACCGATAGTCCGTCTTCCAAATTGGCCTGCCCTCAGACAAAAGGCTTCCTGTTTAGATTCGTTTTGACTCTATCGTGATTACAACAGACGGGCAGACAGACGGACGGACGTATAGGGCTAAATCGTTTTACAATTTTACGCTGATTAAGAATATATATACTTTGTTGGGTCTAAAATTACTATTTCGATGAGTTAAAAACGGAATGACGAACTTAATCTACCCTTCATACAATGTATTGTGGAGGGTATAAAAGGCCTAATACTGAACTTTTGGAACGAATCTAAATTTTTAGTAGAATTTTTGTGACAAAATAGCGGGCACTTGCTAGTAATACTTTATTTAAATGTTCGGGAGAAATAATAGTTAATAAGCTTAAACTTGATTGTAAATTTCCGGCCAGACATATTTAGACATCCCTTATCAAATCAGACACATCATCCAATGACTTACCGTCCCGTCACCACTATTGTTGTCTAATGAAATGGGAAATACAAACTTTTGTATAATATTTAACGCCTCTTTCCTTTTTCCATTTTCTGGTATTCCAAACCCCACACACCATAAACATAAAAATATATTCCATTTTCGGTGTTGATGACTTTGATGATTTGTAATGTAAAATAGATTTTTGTTTTGCTCCTACGCGTCTTCGGCCATTTTCATCACACTTTTTTGTGCCGTCCAATTTCGTAAAGGACATGCAAATTTATGTTGATAGTAAAAACGTTGTAGCCAGCTGGTGTCTGTCGGTCTGTAGTCTCGTCTTATAGCCTTGTTTTTTAGGTTATAAAATACGTTGAAATGTTGCTGTAGGTTTCTGTCAGCAGTAGCGTCTGTGTGATGTCTAGCTATTCGCCATGATAATGATGGACCAGTAGTCTTTGAAAAAAAAACTGAAATGTTGGTTACAGTAACCATGACTGGTAAATACTTTGCATAATTTAAAATATTGTGGTTGGCGACATTCTGGAATTATTAACATAGTTCATATCAAGAGATGATGATGACAGAATCAAAGTCTGCCGATGGTGGGTTTTTTAAGATTTAAGTATTCATTGCTCTTTAATACTATTATTCATTTCAAAACGTGGCATGGAAAAAGTGACAAGACCGAAAAAGGAGAATGAAGAAGGGTATGAGAACCTTTCTTATGGCCAAAGTTAAATTGGAAACCGTCGAGGAAATTAAAAAATTAGTAACAATTAGACAAATATAACAAACATATATATATAATAAGATTGGGTCATGGGCTTCAAAATGCACCAAGAGTGGAAAACAATTAACGAAGACTGAAGATTAGCTTTCAATGGATAAATTTACCCAGAATTCTCCGCCTGTTCGAATACGACTAATTGATTGAGAAACGAGACCCAGAGGTATATAAGGTGAGATAAAAAAACTGCAACAAAGTCAAAAGACATAAATTTTTTTTTTTTAACTTCATTGCATTAATGCAAAAAATGCCGGAAATAGCATCAAAATTTAGAAAATGTTTAGATTTGTTGGAATTGATCACCTTTGGCACGAATTATGGCCTTCAAACGCCCAATGAAACCGTCACACGCTGCCCGAATGTAATAATATTCGACAATTATTCTGATGCCACGGTCGATTAAGACGAGCGGAGAGCGACCATCGGCTGTTATGGTGGCCCACACCATCACAATGGCCGGCGCTTGAGTTCTGCTGCACATTTTCAGCTGACCTCTTTAGCAGTAAACACGACCATTTTGTTTGTTTACAAACTGCTGGACAACGAATGTTTTCTCATCGGAGAAAACCAAATTCGGCAGTTCACCACTTTCGGCCAAGCGAAGCAACTCTTTAGCTCTTTTGAGTCTATTTTCTTTCTGTAGCGGTGCAAGTTCTTGCACTTTTTGGAATTAGAATGGCTTCACCCCTATCTAATTTTTCAATATTTGCCGAATGGAATATTGCGATATGTTCAGCTTACGAGCCATTTTTCGGCCACTACGACGCGGGTTTCGATCAAGTCGCTTTATTACTTTTCGAACCATTTCCGCTGATGTTGCTGTTGTAACCTACCCTTATCACGGTAACGGGCAATGGTACGAGACACAAAAGATTTATTCACATTTAAGTGCTGGAGTGCTCAAACTGTAGCCACTTATGGTTTTCCAGCCAAATATAAAGAATTCACGCTTGAATTTCATCACGAATAACTTTTTCTGGGAAATTCTCACCAAAATGCTTTTGTAAACAATGAGTAGCTTAAAATTGACAGCAGTCCGAAGTTGGTTGCAGTTTTTATACCCTCCACCATACTATGGAGGGTATGTTAACTTCGTCGTTTTCCGTTTGTAACTCCTCCAAATACTCATGTCAGACCCAGCAAAGTATATATATTCTTGTCGATTAGCCATGTCTGTCTGTCTGTCCGTCTGTCTGTTGTAATCCCGCCGTCTTTCGAACGAATTGAGATAGAAGGCTAAAATTTTGTACACGTGTTTATTTTTCCAGTAGGCAGGTTAAGTTCGTAAATGGGCCATGAAGTTCGAAATGGATACTACAGTTTATGACAGAAAATTATATGTGTAGGTCCACGTCTTCGTATAGCCCCATATAGGCCCCATATATCAGTACCTTCCTATATTCGGTATTCTGACGAGTTTAGGTACAATACCCACCGAAATTGCCTATGTAAGTCCACGTCGAATAGACCCCAATATAACGGCTATATTCGGTATTTTTAAAATTAGAACAAAATGTTTTAAGGATTTTATTTTTAGAAAATTTCCAAGTTCGTTGCAAAAGGTGGAGGTTATTTAATGTTCGGCCCGGCCGAACTTACTGCATTTTAACTTGTTTCTCAACCTGTATCTAAATATTTCTTTGAGCCAGAAACCTGGGAGGAATATGGAATTTATGGTTTCGGATGAAATTGTATATAACATATCGATTTTCTTGTAATTTTGCCGATGCCAATATTTTTATCTGTATTAGATAAAGAATGAAAATTAAAAACTTCGGTCGACTATATCTGATATCTCACACACATTTTAACATTCTCTAAAAATTATCACATTTCTCATATAATATGAAGGAAGTACTCGATATGGACCAATATTTATTTCATATCGCAATATTTATATCATATATTTTTAGGTCCGATACGAAATATACAATTTTGGGCCGATCCTTAAGAACCAACGCCAAAAGTTTCAAGAATTTGAATAATCACAACAGATGTCAAAATATATTTAAACAAGTAAGCAAAGGCTATAGCAGTGCGAGGCCGACTATGTGATACCCTACGACACTACAATATGTTAGAAGCCCCCTTATGTCCAAATATATTTTGGAAGATTTCGTTTTTGAAATAATGTCATGGAGCACTGCCCAGATATTACCCTTAGCTTTTTGATCAGGAATATTTGCCCAATATTTACGCACTCCGTCGTGCTGTTAGTTGCTGTGGTCCATGACCATCCAATGGTCATCCAAAATGTTAGAAATCTTCCCTGTTCTTAACTCTCTTCTCAGGCGTGTCGATTGGCTTCAGTTGTGTGATCAGAATTTTTTTTTCGTTTTTGGTTCATTTGAACCCCTAAATATTTTGCAATCATCTCCAAAAACATGAGGCCCCTCTGTTTCTCCAAATTTATACTCATCTATATGATTTGCTTGTCTACGAAATTTGGCTATAATCTTCAATGAAATCAGCATAAAAAAGCCAGAAGTTCGCCTTTTGTGTATTTCGAATATCGCCTGTAAGTAATATTGGTATTTTTTCACACAAAAGTGGTGGTCCATTTGACCGCAGTCCTAAACTCTGACTTCATGCGAGATTCCGTGTCCTATGGTTTCTATTTCCGACCTTTATAATGGCTGCAAAATCAGGAACATTTTTAGTTGTTGGTCCATTTCAACCCCCAAAATATATTGCGGACATCTTTGAAAATAATAGGCATAACCCTACAATTATGTAAATTTTCGTGAGGATCGGACGATAATTGAAATCTGTCCATAATAACCCCAACCTGAGTTGTAAGATGAAAAAATATCCTCTTCAATATTATGTCAAATTGAAAAAATCACATGCGATAAAAAACTTGAAAAAATAAAAATAATGACACAAAATACTACAAAATCTCTATTAATATCATTAATGCCATCTTTTTAAGCAATTTTTTTAGATTTTATACTTTTATGCCAAGAGGGCATTCTGAATTGAAATTTCTCAAATCGGTCCAGCCGTTCTTGAGATATGAGCTTTCTAGCTAACATCAATTTCCTTTGTATATACATATTGTATATATTTCGCTATATATATTCAATATATTTAGTATCGGCATCTACGTAACGGTCAGAATTGATTTGTTCGTCTATTTGTGACTCGCCGGAATTAATGTTATGGTCTATTTCATCCACTAAATATTACCCGAAGACCATCAAAATTGGAAAACATTTGCCCAGCCCTAAGCTGTAACACCATGTTAACTTCCGCGTCGATTGGACTATAACTGCGATCTGTAGAGCAACTGCAAAATCAGGAAATTTTTCAGTTGTTAGTTCATTTCAACCCCTAACCCCTCCCCTCAATGTGTAATTCTTTAAGTTTTCATTACTTATAAACCAAGTCTCAGCTGAACTCGTCTATTGCGATAGGAGTAGAAGTACATGTGTTTGTGTGTGAATGACACTTTTTATCAGATCACAAATAGTTTTCTGCTCTTTTCTCTCTTATTATTAATGAAAGACTGAATTTCTACCTTAGAGAATTGGTAAAGAGAAAAACGACTAAAATCCAAACACATGTCTTTCAATGATTCCATTGAATAAGAGTTTTGCGTAATGTGAATGTGCTAAAGGGTACTGGTTATGGTAATATAAAGTAAGAATAATACTTAAACACTACGAGTATGGAAAATAAAAAAGTAAAAACGGCACCACCTTCGGGTAGGCATTTTTTTATTATATCTACCACATAAACGCTTAAATATCATGAAATTAGTTGTATAAAAACCTGTAAAATTTAGGACTACTTATACAAAGAGAGAGAGAGAGAGAGAGAGTTATACCAATATATGCACGTACATTAACATATTATGACGTTATTTTCAATTTATTGAAACTTAAACAAGTTAAAAAGTATCAGTCGGTTTTGCAGACAGATTTATATCCCCAGCCTTGAGTTTTGAATTAAAGTGTTGACCCTCTATGAAGTAGGTCCCAAAGGAATGGACCAATATTGTCCATTTCGTATCGGATCTAAATAAACATGATATAAATATTGCGAGGTGCTATGTTTGGACTATATTAGCTACTTCCTTTCTTTATATGAGATATGTGCAAATTTTGGGAAAATGTGGAAATATACGTGAGGTAACAGACATAGCGGACCGAAGTATTCCATTTTCATAATTCATCTAATACAGATAAAAATATTGGTATGTGTAAAATTTGAAGAAAATCGATCATTTATATCCATTTTTATGCAAAATCAAAAATTCCGATTACTTACATATTCATATCATATTTCTAGTTAAGAAATATATTTAGATATAGCAATTTGTAAAGAATCGCTGACGTATTTCACAAGTTATGACATAAAAAGTATTGAAAATTGTGATTCTTTGTGGGTTATATACAAGAAGGGGTTCGCAGATATATATCATTTTCACAAGAGATCTTGCATTAACAAAAAAAAAATTGAAGAGAGTTTGATGCTTATTTTGCTTTCTCTGAGCGTTTTGTTTTTCAAAAATCTTGAACCCTATATGGGGGAGGTACCATAAGAAATGGTCCCATCAGTACCATCTTTATAACAGATCTTGTATTGATGGGAATATTGATATATACCAAGTCTGTCGTATTTTCGCGTGAACTTTATGGATACTCAAAATTTTAACCCTTGTTTGGGAGGTACCAAGACATCCCAATTTCACACCAGACTTTGGCTTAACTAAAAAATTTTAATGTGTGTAATCTGAAGAGAACCCGATGCTTATTTCGGATTTTATTATAGTTTTGGTTTTTCAAAACTTTGACCCTTTGTTGGGGAGGTACCAGAAGGAGGCGACCGATATATTCCATCTTCCCACCAAACATTGGGTTAATATAAATATTAGGATGTGGGAAATTTTAAGACAATCGGACTATTTCGTCACATTTTATGAGAGTTGTAATTATTCAAAATTTTGACCCTTTGTGGGGGAGTTACTTGATGGAGTGGACCGATATTGTCCATTTTCGCACCTAACGTAGCACTGATGGTGATAATAGGATTTGCAAAGTGAGAGCAAAATCGGATTATTCTTTCTCTTTCTGTGCAATATAATAGTTTCTTTGAAATTTTCGACATTTTGTGGGGGATGTACCAGAAGGAGTGGACCGACATATTACATCTTCACACCAGATCTCGAGTTAATAAAAATATTGGGATGTGTGATATTTGAGGATAATCGGACTCTTACATTACATTTTGTAAGAGTTATAATTATTCAAATATAATATTTTCTTTGAAATTTTCGACATTTTGTGTGGGAGGTACCAGAAGGAGTGGACCGATATTGCCCGTCTCCGAACTCAATCCTAGTTTGACAAAAATATTACGATATACCAAGTTTGGACCAAATCGAATACTCCTTTCGAGAGTTATCGTGCGCATCAGCCAGCCAGACAAACGGACATCGCTAGATCGACTCCAAATATCCTGAAACGGATTTGATCCAAATAGACCTAGGGTCTAAAACCATTATTTCGATGAGGCGCGTTTTGGCCTTATCAAACAATATATACCCTCTGTAGCCATATGTTTAAAGGTATAATGAGTCATAAATCATCAGAATACCGAATATCAGAAGGGGCTAAGTAAGTAAGTCCATGGGGGCTAAGTAAGTAAGTCCAAGTATCGAATTTTAAGCAATTGTGTTTTCGAAAAATACCGTTATATTGGGCCTACCTGAAAACGTGGATCTATATAGACAATTCTTTCCATCACAATTTTCTGTAACTATGCTTCTGTAGAGCTGAAACCCTCTGACTGGAATGAAAGAAGCCCTCAAGAATGTTTTTCAAAACGGAACAGGTTTGCAATATTTGATGATCGCTACCAATATCTAGATTTCTTCCCGGCGAAGATAATGTTTTTTTTTTTTGTGACAATGTCTTGATTATGGCCTTGGTTACTGCAGTAAAAATATTCCTTGCACTGGCTTTCATTTTTCCAATAGTGCCTTTGTTTTCATCTTACGTAAGCTCTATTATAATAATACTATTCCTTTTAATCTGAAGAAAATTACACATTTTTATGATTTCTTACCAATGCTCTGTCACAATTAACATTTACACCCTTTGCTGTGGATAATTGTTTTCCGAACACAATTATCTCGGCATTATGTTGAAAACTTTTAATTAAGTTTATAGTTTGCTGGAGTTTTTAGAAAAAATAATAAAAGAGATAGAAGTTTGTTAATATTGTTCGCCAACAATATCACAATTAATAAGTTTTCATTTCATTACAGTGTCCACAATGTTACTCATATAAATGGTTTGTGAGTTGTATGTATATAGGTGCACTATTAGAATCATTGCTATGGATAGTTGGGGAGATAATTGTTATTAAAATGTTTCAATTTGGCATTGCTATTTTACAAATGAACATAGAAGACTATCAGTGTTTTGGTAGTATTTCAATGTAGCGCAAGCCATATCTGTACAAGTGGGCGTATGATACATATGCGAAAATTTTAATTATCATACGACCAACGCACATTGGACGCTGCCATTGGCCAAAATTCAAAAAATTAAAATCAGATATTTATTGTCAAATGTGTACACATGAACTCTTAAGAGGTTAAGCTTTTTAGAAAACATAATAATCTTGGATTCATTCTAACGGGACACTTCGAAAATAGCATCAAAAAAGAGAAAATGTAGTTAGTTGCTTTTTTCAGTGTGATCAGAGAAAGAGTGGAGTAAAAATAGGTCTGTATTACAAAATTAAATACATTTTAAAATGACAATTCTTGGCATAATTATTGAAAAGCAAGGTATTGACTTATTTTTAATGCAGTAATTTGTGTGTTTAGTAATTGTGTATAATATAGACGATGTGAGTGTTCTGAGTTGCCTTTAAGATTAATTTTGAAAATAAAATTTAATTTTAGTTAAAGTTTTAATTGTTTTCCCCACTGAATCCTCCAATGTGATTTTTTTCACGCCATTAGTAATGGTCCTAAGATTCTAGAAGTGCTAATTTAACTTTCAGATTTTGTCAGATTTGTATGCTATGCCCAATATACTGAAGTGACTTCGCTCCAATTTTGTCAGTTCTATGGTGCTAGTGACATAGAATATGTTTTTGTTGTTTGGTATTGATAAGGATGTAATTGAGGGGTGTTTAATAATGTTGCCTGCATTGTCTTCTGGGTATAATATTAATGTCCAAAAATTTAAGGCCTTTGCACTGGAAACGGCTAAAGAGTTAAATAAATATCCATGGCACTATCTTCCACCCGCAGCTAATAAAATTTTAATACATATAAATTTGTCATTGTATCGATTGGAGAATTATAGGAGGTGGCCGTGGAGTCTAGAAACAAAGATATAAAAAAGTTTCGACTAAATCATACCCGAAAAAATTATTAATCGTCTTCTTCTGAGCTCTGACCCTTTTATAACGGGACAGCGAACGTTACCAATCAATAAAAAATCTATATTATTAAAATCTAAATTTGATTTACTTGAATAACACTGAAATTTATAAATATCCATTAGTAACTTTCATTTAATTTTATATTGAATTGTTTATTTTGTTTACAAAAAAAATGTCTATTTTGTTTACAAAAAAGTAATCAAATTTGGAATTTTGATTTGTATAAAAAATTCTTCTATTTTTGGAGGTACCTTTACAGGGGGATTTGTATAAAAAATTCTTCTATTTTTGGAGGTACCTTTACAGGGGGACTCTACCTGAAGGCAGGCCGTACCAATAATTTTCAGTAAGACTATTTTTTAGCTCTTTAAAACGTAAAATGTCAAATAACAGAACAATCTAGTGTAGAAATGTGACAAAAATTGGGCAAATAACCCTTATGTTGTAAGGGGACCATGCCAAAACATGCATCGACCATATCCATTTTGTCACATTTTTTTATTTTTATCCCATCAAGGTACCATAACCAAAGAATCATATTGATATCTGCACTAAAAGTATTTTTGGCCGCTGTTCCCATACGACCTCGACCACTGTGCAACGGCCCACAAAAATCTGTACCAGAAATAAGCAAGACCTTAAAAGGCGGTATTAAAGGCAAACTAATATTATATTTCCCTTTATTTGAGAATATATTTTCTATTTTTTTTAATCACAAACATTAATTTACATGTTTAATTAAGCAAATTATAGATATGTTTATCAATATAAATAAATAGGAAATAAATAAACATACAAAAAAAATAAGAAACCAGCAAGGAAAAGTCAAAAGTCGGGCGGGGCCGACTATATGATACCCTACACCATTATGCATATTTAGTAGAGCTCCCGTAACAAAAGAATTTATTTCAAGTAGATCATACCACCTATCAACATTTGGCTTTAGAGCAGTTATTGTTTGCTATAGAGTGCATGATATCACGGAGGAGTATTATATTAAATAAATAAATAAATCGCAGCCGAGTTGCACTAAGTGGAAACGTACGTCCCGAAATTCAAACCATTTGGGTTGATATTAGCCACTATTTGCACAATATATATGGGAGCTATATCCAAATCTTAGCCGTTCTCGATAAAATTTGGCAAAGGTATTTCCGAGCACTATATGATATCTAGTACCAAATATTGTTATCGAATGAATATTATGAATATGAGGGACTTAAACACCAAATCGGATTAAGCATATATAATTTTCTCTTTTGGTGCACAATTACCCCGAAATCGGTTGAAGATATATTGGAGCTATATCTGAATCCATCACTAAT
The DNA here is from genome assembly GCF_030504385.1 of Musca domestica. Classification (NCBI taxonomy): domain Eukaryota; kingdom Metazoa; phylum Arthropoda; class Insecta; order Diptera; family Muscidae; genus Musca; species Musca domestica. The sequence goes on along the minus strand of NW_026712383.1, from coordinate 11,646,270 downwards.
TTCAATAGGGAAATATGCATTTCAATCGAAAAATAAATGTGACCTGAATTTTGTTAACGAGAATACATGGACAGACGGAAGGAGGGTAGGACAGACAGTTTCCTTAATCCACAAAATTGTTTATAAACAGGGTGAGATGAAAAAATGCAACCAACTTCAGACAGCTGTCATTTCTAAGCCACTCGTTCGACAGCTGTTAAGATTATTCCAGTGACAGCTCATTATATTATTGTAAGAGTACAAAAGCATTTTGGTGGGAATTTTCCAAAAAAAAAAAAAAAATATTCCTGATGAAAGCGTGATAGTGTAATTTCTTTTTATTTAGCTAGAAAAACAAAAGCGGCTATCGTTAGAGAACTCTAGCATTTAAATTTCAATAAACCTTTTGTGTCTCGTACCATCGCCGGTTACCGTGATACTGGTAGCTTAGCCCGACGTCAAGGAAGTGGACAGAAGAAAACAACAACATCAGCAATGGTGAAATGGTGTGAAAAGTGAAGAAGCGACTTGATCGAAACCCGTGTCGCAGTGCCCGAAAAATGGCTCGCGAGCGGAACCTATCGCATTATTCCATTCGGCAAAAATTGAAAAATGGGCTCGGGGCAAAGCCTTTGCAATTCCAAAGAGTGCAAGAACTTACACCGCCACATAAAGAAAGAAAATAGACTCAGAAGAACTAAAGAGTTACTTCGCTTGGCCGAAAGTGGTGAACTGCCGAATTTGGTTTTCTCCGATGAGAAAACATTCGTTGCCCAGCAGTTTGTAAACAAACAAAATGATCGTGTTTACTTGCCAAAGAGGTCAGCTGAAAATGTGCACCTTCGTTTGGCCACCAGAACTCAAGCGCCGGCCATGGTGATGGTGTAGGCCGCCATAACAGCCGATGACGCTCTCCGCTCGTATTAAGTGACCGAGACATCAGAATAAATGCCGAATATTATCGCGAAAATATTCTGAAGTGTGTATTAAAGCCTTGGGCACGCACACATTTTGGCCGCAGACCTTGGACATTCCAACAGGACTCAGCAAACATTGCACTCAGCATGCGCCACCCAAGAATGGTTACAAAATAAAGTACCTCGCTTCATTTCTAATCCGTTGGACTATTGTGTCTGGAGTATTTTGCAAAGCAAGGTTGGCGCTAAAAAATACGAAATTGTCGATCACTTAAAGCAAGCGCTTCGCCGGAAATGGGTCAAAATACCGCAGAACAACATTCGAGCAGTGTGTGACGGTTTCATTGGCCGTTTGAAGGCCATAATTCGTGCCAGAGGTGACCAATTCGAATAAATCTAAACTTATTCTGAAATTTGATGCTATTTCCGACATTTTTATACCCTCCACCATACCATGGAGGGTACATTAACTTTGTCATTCCGTTTATAACTCCTCGAAATACTCATGCCAGACCCAACAAAGTATATATATTCTTGATCAGCGTAAAATTCATTATTCATCGGAATTGTTTCAACTTTGGTATTTGAAGTTCGAAATGGATACTACAGCCTATGACAGAAAATTGTCTGGGCAGGTTCACGTCTTCGTATAGCCCCCACATAACTTTACCTCCCAAAATTCGGTATTTTGATGATTTTAGCGTCATTATTTACCGGAATCGTTTCAAATTACGTAATTAGAGTTCATAATGGGAACTACAGTCTGTGACAGAAAATTGCCTACGCAGGTCCAGGTTTTTGTATAGGCCCCATATATCAGTACCTCCCTATATTCGGTATTTTGACGAGTTTAGGTACCATAATCACCGAAATTGTTTGAGATATCGTATTTGACGTTAGTAATGGATGCTATAGCCTCTGACAGAAAATTGTCTATGCTGGTCCAGGTGTTCGGACAGCTCCGATATAATGGTACCTCCCTATATACGATATTTTGATGATTTTATCTACATTTTTCACCGTTTATTTCAAGTTTCGAATTTGAATATCGTAATGGTTAACGGCAAACAATGCCTACGTACGTCCACGTCGTATAGACCCCAATATAACGGCAATATTTCGTATTTTTAAAATTTAACAGAATTTTTTAAGGATTTTATTTTTTTTTTTTTTAATTTCCAAATTCGTTCCAAATAGTGGAGGGTATTCAAAGTTTGGCCCGGCCTGCTTTTTAACTTGTTTGCTTTCATTTAATCAAATTAAAAAAAAATAAAGTAACAATTAAGGCGTTTGACATTGTTGCAGTTTTCTTTATCTCACCCTTGGGCCAAACAAATGCTGTTTGGAAAATTCATTTCAGTCGAATAATAAATGCAATCTGCATTTTGTTCTCAAGAACATATGGACGAACGGACGAACTGACATGCAAAAATCGACTCAGAAAGTGATTCAGTGAAGATCCTCTAAAGTAACTATGGGTCTATCTCGCTCCATGTTTCAAACAAATTCACAAATACATAATAGTCTTACCACTATGTAGTGCAGTCGTTCTGACTCTGGTTTTCTACGGCTATTTTATTAGAGGTGCTATCGTATGCAACAGTCCTACCTCACTTGTGGGAACATTCTGTTCTACCTCAGTCTCCTCCACCCCTGAATTTACCCATGGGAAAAATCTTTGAACGATGTTACTTCAAAAAATACCAATGTTCTCTCATTTGAATATTTAATCAAAAACAGTTTATTCAACCCACGAAACGAATCCGATTTATTTTCAATAATTTTCATAAAATATTAACCATAAACTTTTTCCAACAAAGTAAAAACGCTGTAGGTAATCTTTATCAGTACCTGTAGCCTTCGCAAATTAACTGGATACGATTTGACAATTAAAATCTAAAATTTGGAAAACAATGTAAAATAATTTTTCAAAGGACCTCAAATCATGTATGCTCTGTTCCAGAACCTGCAAGAATATACTAGTTTTGCAATTTTCTTCGACCGACATTCTTGCAATTCTGGAACATGGCAATCGACTTACTGCACATGGTTTCTGGGATCTCAAGAGCAACAACTTCAAGACCTCTTGCGTATGTACGTCGTAATCAAACCAGTTGATATCATAAGCGGCCGTTGAAATCTCCAAGCTTTCATAGAACACCTCATTGGAAAAGTAGTATAACAGAAAAGCTTGGGTAAACACCATGGTGATATAAACTGTTATAATGCATTTTTGGGTTACAGTTTTAACCTGGAAAATAATATAAATAAATTAATAAAATAATTATTTTGTATATTTGTTTTCATAATTTTTGAATAATTCATTACCAAGACAAATGACAAGAGCATAATGCACAGCACAATAACAAATAACAAAAAGTCCATCAGGGCAATAAAACCACACAACTCATTGATTTGTTCAATGAAACTGAAAAAATATAATAAATTAAATATTTTATTTAAATTTATTAAATTATATACTTTATACCTTATTAATCTCAAATGCAACTTAATGCACTCGACAATTTTCCCCTCAACAATTTTCGAAGAAACCTCCGTACAAGTTCTACTCAGCTTATACTGTAGAACCTTTGAAATGGCTATTGCAAACATGAAATACGATATAAACATTGCTGTAAACGCTATAAAAATACACATCGCCGAGAGGTTTAAGATACTTTGGCCCGTTAGTAGTATTTCATACCAGGGACTTTGATACTCTTCCAGATAGGGTACATATATTCCAAAAATAAATTCTGAAAAGATATACAAAATATTACATTTTTATACTCTCCACCATAGTATGGGTGGAAACATAAATTTCAAATCCCACAAGTTCTAGATCAGCATCAGTCGATTTAGTGATGACCGTCCGTTCGTATGTCTATCTGTGGAAATCACTTTACCTTCTGAAGGAAATAAAATTGCTTGATAACATTTTACTCAAATGTATTTTGTGTTCGCAGGACTATTGATACTGAAAATGGGCCATGTAGGTCCACGGTTTGTTATAGCCCCCACATAAGTGTACCACCAGATTTAAGGTGTTTTGGTTGTTGATGTCACAATTTAAAACTGAATTTGCTGTAAATTGGCACTTTGTGTTCCCAGCAAGTAGGCAATATCCCTACATACAATTGTCTACATAAGCCGAAGTTTTAATATATGTAGTCCACATATGACCTAACCTCCTCTCCCACATTTTTTTTGGAAATTTTCGAATTAAGATTTCTTGGAATCTGTTGACTTTAGAAGACAAAAAAACGAGGATTATTTTGGTAGAAAATTTTAACTCTCAAGCGATTCAACAAAGGGGTCTTCTTAGTCCTTTTTTATACCCAACAACACTATGTGATTGGGCCAAGCATTATGTAACACCTCGAAAGATTGGTTTTCCACATAGGAAAGTATATATGATATTCCTATCTCGCCGAGCTGAGTCGATCTTGCTATGTATACGAAATTTAGAACTGAGGAGGGGCTAGAGCCAGAATAGAACCCTATTGTTTTTGGAGATGATCGCATAATATTTAGGTGTTGAAATGGACCAAAAACTGAAAAATATCCTGATTTTGCAATTGCTCTACAGGACACAATTATCGGAAGTTAGCAAGCGAAGCGGAAGTTAGCATGGGGCTAGAGCCGAGGGATTACTAGAAGCCTTCCAACTTTGATGGTCATCTGCTAATATTTAGACCATAATTGGTTAATAAAAAAAATTTTATTAAAATGCGAACATTTTTAATCTCGGCGAAATCACAAATGGACGAAAAGGTCAATTATGTCCGATAACGCCGGTAGTAAATATATCGGATATATATAGCGAAATATATATAATGTGTATATGCAAAAGGAGGGGATGTTAGCTAGAATGCTTATATCTCCAGAATGGCTGGAAAGCTTTTGACAAATTTTGTCAATTCAGAATGACATCTTGACATAAAAGAATAAAATCTAAAAGTATGTTAATATAGATTTTGTAGTATTTTGTGATATTTTTTATCGCATACGATTTTTTCAATTTGACATAATATGGAAGTGTACATTTTGTAATATTTGTTCACCTTACAACACAAGTTGGGGTTATTATTATATAACAGATAGCAATTATCGTCCGATCCTCACGAAAATTTTCACAAGGGTAGGGTTAGGCTCAGAAAGTCTAGGCCTGTTTTGTTAAAGATGTCCGCAATATGTTTAGGCGTTCAAATGGACCAACAACTAAAAATTTTGTTGGGATGACCATTGGATTATATTTAGCTATAAACTGGAAATGTTCCTGGTCAAAATGCTAAACCTATTATCTGGGCAGTGCTTCATGACATAGTTTCAAAAGCGAAATCTTCCAAAATGGATTTGGACATAAGGGGGCTTCTAACATATTGTAGTGTTGTAGGGTATAACATGGTCGGTCCAGCACGACTATAGCCTTTGCTAACTTGTTTCATAATATGTTTAAAAACTCCCTTTAAACGGAATTGTCTTTCATAAACTTCAACTATAGGTTCCAAAAGACCTATAAGGTCTAAATCTTACCTAGGAATTAGAAGTAGAGTCGTCATTGAGTAAGTTTGTGCCAAAATCTCCAACAAAGCATTATTAATTATACTCTCACCGATATGGCTAGAGAGGGTATATATCATATGAAAAGAACAAGACGTGTCTCATCGAAATAACGATTTAAGTCCTAGATCTCTTTGGACCAAATCCAAATCAGGGAGCATCCGATTTGGACCAAACTTGGTATATCGTAATATTATTATCAAAGTTAGATCGGGCAGTAAATTCCAAATTCTCTAAGTATTTTTTTTAAAGAAAGAGGAAGGATCATAATGTTTCGATCAAACTTTGCAAATTCTAATATTTGTATCAGTGCAAGGTCAGGTGGAAAATTTGGAAAATCACCACCAGATTTCAAAACTAGTTACAAACAGAGGAGTTAATATTGAATTGCAAGATTCCAGCTCTAAACATTCACTTCATACCCAATTTAGTTCCACTTATGTATCTTAACCACACACACCAACAGTGACATTTATATTAAATTTCAGGATTTCAACTCGATATTTTCACCCAATAGTGAATTTTGTACTTTTTAGTATTTTTCATACAATTATAGTACCCATTTCACAAACCACCTTCATCTCTCAATTTCAGATACCAACAGAGACCTCAATATAACATTTTAGGATTCCAACCCTATCCTTTCATCCAATACCAATTTTAGTATCACTAAGTACTTTCCGGACTGTTTAGTACACATAGTATCAATATCCTAGTGACAGTGACATATGTATAAAATTTCTGAATTTAGCTATGTTCCTTCACCCAATACCAAAATTATCACTACTTAGTACGATTCGTACGATTTAGTGCCCATTTCCAAAACCACCCCTATGTCTCAATTTCAAATACCAATATAGACCTTAATATCAAAATTTAATGATTTCAGTCCTATCCCTTCAATTAATAACAATTATATTACCATTTAGTATTTTTCGTACAGATATAGTACGAATTTCTAAACCAACGCCAAATCTCAGACACAGATCCTATCAGTAATCCAAGAATCAAATTTCAAAAATTTATCTCTATCCTTCATCCAATACCAAATACCATTCAGTATTTTTCGTACAAGCATTGTTCACATTTTCGAAATCACCTCCAAGCTACACATGAACAGCGACCCTAATATAAAATTTTAGATTTTAAGCACTATATAGTCACCCAATACAAAATGTTGTACTATTTAGTACTTTTCGTACAATTATAGTACATATTTTTAAAACCACCTCCATATCTTAAACCTAGATATCAACAGAGACCTATACCAAATTTGAGGATTCCAGCCCTATTACTTCATCCAATTCTAAATTGTACCAAATATAGTAACAGTCATTACTTTTCGTACAATTGTTGTACACATTGCCGAAACAACCTCGAGCTACACATGAACAGCGACCCTAAAACCAAATTTCAGATTTCAAGCACTATCTGTTCACCCAATACTAAATTGTGCCTAATATAGTACTATTTAGTAATTTTCGTACAATTATTGCACACATTTCCAAAACGATATATTTATCACAAACCTACCACCAAAAGGGACCCCAATGCAACATTTCAAAATTCGGGTGATTTTGAATTGTGCAAATTAAATAAAGAATGTGACGGCAAAAATCCTTTGTCATTTTTGCCTACACAAAACGCTATGATAAAATGCAATTTGTCCATCCGAATTCTTGCGAGAAAACACACTTGGATATCCTTGTAGTGCTTGAGTACTTATAAAGGTATCTTGCAACCGTATCCTAGATCCTTGTAGTCTGCTTGAGTACCTATTAAGGTCACTTGCAACCGTATCCTTGAATAGCCAGTAGTCTGCTTGAGTACTTATTGTACTGATTATTGTACTTGAATATCCTGTAGCCTGCTTGAGTACCTATCCATGTCTCTCGCACTGAATCCATCCTGAATTCTTAGCACTTATTTCCTGTCTCGTTTCTCGAGTATTTTTCCAGGTGTCGAGTTGAAGAACGACTTCCAATCCCTAATATCAAGTTCAAACTAATGTCTTTCTCTTTCTGTCTCAACACATAAAATTCCTATACGAACCCCTGGTGTCCGGCGAGCTATTCCAGACCAAGAAATCTTGTCATTACAAGAAACAGCTACAATTTAGTTTTTTTTTTTTTAAGACCAACTAGTAAAGTATTTAAATTACCAGATATACTTATAAATTCGTCATAGGATCAGCCACTATTGTTGATTTTTTTAAAGACCAGCTAAAATTGAGAATTTTTAAAAAGAATGTTTAAATGACCAGTTATAATAGTTGGATTTTAAAGGACCCCTATACTTGTGGATTTTTCAAAGGAACAGCAATAATTGTGGAATTTATAAAAAACATTGGATTATTATAGAACCGTCTATAATAATATGATTTTAAAGACCACCTTTAATTGAGGATTTTTTTGCAGAATACCTATATAGAGGATTTTTGAAAGAACCACCTACAATTGAATTTTTTTAAAAAACCATCTATTATATTGAATTATTAAAGGGAGCAGCTATAATAGGGGGTTGTTTAAAGGACCACATATAATTGTGTTTTTGTAAAAGACCAGCCTTTATTGTGGACTTATTAAAGGGCCGGCGGATTGTATATTTCAAATCCCGGATTTTTAAAGGACCCGTTGTAGTCAAAACTTTCATTTTAAATGCTATATTTAGAATTATTTTCAAAAATCAATATTTTTTCCTATACTCACCCCTCTCCTCCGAAATGATGGGAAACACTGTAAATCCCACCGTTGTCAGCATGCCCATGATGAGATTTATTTTCGATATTTTCAAAACCATCGCCGTATGGTCTTCCATTATTCGACATATTTCCGCATCACGTTCCATCATCAACTCCTCATACATCTGCCTGATATGCTCCAATAATTTACAGAATTTCTTGCGATTCGTTACCATCACCACAGTTCTCAAAAATGTATTGAACATCAGCATGGTCATGTAGATGTCGTGTATTTTGTCATTCAGTTCTTTTTGCGTTAAACACAAATCCATCAATTGAAAGACATTCAAAATGAAGAAGGGAATGTAGGTAAAATATTGCCGCCAATTATCATCGATGAGGACTGACCAAAATTTCAGAATTCTCACATTGAACCACAACATTGGAACATCTTCAATATTTTTAATTTTGTTAGAGTATTTTGAAATTTGTTGGTCTTTTTGTTGTATGGAAATTCTCATATTGTTTTTCTCGTTTAGAAGAGAGGTAATTTTTGTTCTGTTACTGTCCACTTGGAGGTTTGGTAGAATATTGTTGCCCAATCACTACTTTGTTGTTAGTATTTCGACACATGGTGTGTTGTGTTTAAATTATTTATCATTTGAATAAGTTATTTTAAAAATTTGAAAAGTTCTCACCAAACTTTAACTTCCTCCGGTGTTTTTAATTACCAGAAAAACATGAAATTTCAAAAGTTTCAAACAAAAAAGAAGGCATAAAAAAGGGCGACAATATTTTGATTAAATGCGTATACGTAGTGATAATACCAATACGCCCTACTATGCAAGTTGAAAATACCTCCGTTAATTACTGTTTTTTTTATTCGTTACTTATTCCATTTAGAATCTGGAAATGTATACCATCACTAAATTTATTATCATTTAGTACTTTTCGTACAAATTAAGTACATATTTCCAGTACCATCTCCATATCATAACCACAGACACCAACAGTGACATTAATATAGAATTTCGTTATTCAAGCTCAATCGGTTCACACAAATCCAAATTGAACCAAATTTCGTTCACATAAGTTCTATTTTCCAAAACTTTCTACAGAACCCCATTCTACATTTTCTACACATTTCCAAAACTAATTTATTTCCAAATCTTAGAATTTCAACCGTATCAGTTCAATTGAATTCTTATTTGTACCAAATTTAATACCATTAAGTACAGATAAGTACAAATTTCCATAATAACCTGTATCATATAATCCAATAGAAATCTTTTTTCCCAAATTCAGGATTCCAGGCCTATCTGTTCAACCAAATCCTAAATGTTCTAAATTTAGCACTATTAAGTACACATAAGTACGAATTTCCAAAGCTTCCTACATACCATAATCCTACACTCCCACAGTAATCCCAAGTCTAAACCTCAGTATTCCATTCTTATCATCTAGCCTAAATACCAATTGTTGCAAATTTAGTACTATTTAGTACAAACACTGATGGTATCTGTATTTGAGATTCGGAGGATGTTTGAAATTGTGTCCTATATTTGTACGAAAAGTACTAAATGGTACTAAATTTGGTATTGGATAAAGGGATAGGGTTCAAATCCTCAAACTTCATATTGAGGTCTCTGTTGGAATCTGGAATTAAGATATAGAGATGGTTTTTGAAATGTGTTCTATAATTATTCGAAAGCACTAAACAGAACTAAATTTGGTACTGGGTGAAGGGGTAGAATCTAAAATTTGAAATTTGATATAGATGTCAGTGCTGGGGTCTGTGATTAAGGTTCGAAAATAACAAAGTAGTACATAATTAGGTATAAAAGGAAGGTTGTAGCTGGAATCCTGAAATTCAATATTGAGGTTTCTGTTGGTATCTGGAATTCGCATCTGGAGGTATTTGTGGAAATATGTTCTATAATTGTACGAAAAGAGTTACTAACATAGGCACTGGGTGAGATTCTGAAATTTGATATACAAGGTGAGATGAAAAAACTGCAACCAACTTAAGACTGCTGTCATTACTAAACCACTCGTCCGAGAGCTGTTCAAATTATTCCAGGGATATTGTGTACAAAAGCATTTGGGTGAGAATTTTACAGAAAAAAGTTATTCGTGATGGAATTCAAGCGTGACAGTTTGACTTCTTTTTTTGGCACAAGCACTCCAGCATTTAAAAGTGAAGAAATCTTTTGTGTCTCGTACCACCGCTTGTTACTCGGTCGGTGATACTGGTAGCGTAGCCCGACGTCAAGTAAGTGGACGGAAGAAAACAGAAACATCAGCAGAAATTGTTCGAAAAGTAAAGAAGCGACTTCATCGAAACCCGCGTTGCAGTGGTAAAAAAATGGCCCGTAAGCTGAACATATTGCAATATTCCATTCGGCAAATATTGAAAAATGAGCTCGGAGTAAAGCCATTGAATTCCAAAAAGTGCAAGAACATACACCGCAACAGAAAACTTAAAAGAGCTAAAAAGTTGCTTCGCTTGGCCGAAAATGGTGAACTGTCGAATTTGGGTTTCTCCGATGAGAAAACATTCGTTGTCCAGCAGTTTGTAAACAACCAAAATAATCGTGTTTACTTGCCAAAGAGGTCAGCTGAAAATGTGAAATTTTAGGAGAGTATTTTCGAGCTGCAAGTGATGTACGGTATCAAATATCATTGTTGAGGAGTGTATATTACGCATGTGAGGGACTTTAGGATGAAATCGAATGAAACATATATATGGGATCTATAGCTATATCTGAACCGATTTTCACTAAATTTTGCATATTATGCATCTGAGGGATTTAAAACCCTAAAACGGATGAAACATATATATGGGAGCTATAGCTATACCTGAATCGATTTTTACAAAATGTAAAGCACATGTTTCTACACATCAGACTGTGCCATAATTAACATCATTTGGACTGATATTGGACTGACAAACAATCAAACGTGCAAACATTTTCCTCTTTTGTAGATATAGGTGGTCAGTGTAAAATTCTAACTCGAATTAATAATGTCCGTCTGTCTGTAGAAATCAAGGAGATTTGTGTCTACTCCTTCGTATAACCCCCTATAACGACACCTTTCGATAATCTGTATTTTTTTAGGAAATTGTTCCACATTTGGTATTCAGAGTTTGCAACGGTTTCTACCTTCAGTGACAGAACATGGTCTGTACAGGCCCACCGAATTATAGTGAATCTCCCGCAAGGGAACCTTTAGACCCCACAAAGTATATATTCTTCATCAGCATAAAACATTAGCGATGTCCGTCTATACGTCTGTCCGTCTGTGGAAATCAATCTAGCTTCCGAATTTTTAACGGATTTTATTGTTTTTGAGTATTGCCAAATTCGTTCCAAATGTTTGATGGTATTCAAAGTTTTGTTTTTTACTTGTTTTCTTTTTTGTATTTAGAGTTTTTTAGCTGTCGCTGTCGCTTATAGCCCTCATAAAACAGTACCTTCGGATATTGGGTAATTTGACGATTTAAGCCTTTGGCCCAGCCGACTTTGTCTTTTATCTACTGTTTTTTTTCTTGTTTCAATCTACTTGTAAGCTAAAGAAATTTCCAATCGTGGTATTTTCAATATTCAGTTGAGCTCAAATCCATAGCCTAGAAAATATGCCTGAAGGGCCGCCTAACAACACACGTTCCATATAGGTAGATGTTAGTTAGCTTTCTGGATTTCCATTTTTACTGCAAATTACATATCCTTATACTTGTTTGAATATAAAAATAAATAATTCAATAAAAAATCGTAATTATAACCACGATTGTTGGTGTATTACGATTTTTTAAGTCCAGACTAGACTTACATTAAATATTCCCTTAATTTATTTTATTTAATTTTTCCATGTAAGCAACATATTTTCCTTGTTGTCTTTACATTTTAATTGGATTCCTTCTAGTGGCTCCATCCTTCCTTGCCATGAAGTCATGTAGTTTGGCAACATATTACCTATCGCAATAAACTACCCGAAATCTTGATAGCGTTTATTTATACATAAGACAATCCCCTGCAAAAAATATGCTATAATCCGATACCTAAATCTTGTTTAGAACAACTACCACAACATCTTGCAATTTCTTCCTTAGCGGTCGTGTCTTTCCATGTTTTTTGGTTATAATAAATCTCGGATTTTCTTCTCTTCTCCTTTCTCTCCTTAGGTTATTTCATATTTATAAATAATTTACAATGTAAGTGGAACATTTTGCAGGATACCTGGCACACCTGGTTTTAGTTGTTTCTTTTTGTTGTTGTTTTTCTGTTGCTTGGGGAGCAGAGAAGCTAAGGAGTATTTCTTCCCGGCATAATGTTATTATCATTCGTAAACATCTGAATCACGTTGTTTGTCATAAATATTTAAATAGTTTAGTTTTTAATAAAGTCCAATAAGACAATGTAGTTAGCAAAGTTGGTGTTAATACCTCGGAGGGAGATAAATATTTATAAATGTTGGTTGTAAATAATACGCATTTGGGGTGGGGAAAAAAGATTTATTAAAAACATATTTATTTCGGGGAAATCGTAGAAAATTGTGTTCTAGAATCGTGGAAAAATACCTACATAACTGTTATATTTAAAAGCGATTTCGTTTAAAATTTACAGAGCTCTTTAATCTTTAAAAATTTATTTTGACAGCCATTTTCAGAGGAAAACATTCCTTAAAATTTATAAAACTGTCATACCTTACTAACAAGTGCCTGGTACTGCAAAAAGTCCATCAAGTGTTAGGACTTTTTATACCCTCCACCTTGGAAAGGTAGACCCCATAATGTAATATATTCATAATCAGCATAAAATTCTAAGTCGATTTAACGATGTCCGTCTGTCTGTTGAAATCATGATACAGGCCACATTATTTGACGTAGAGCGTCAAAATTTAGCAGAATGATTTGTATTGTGTCTAGGAATGGTGTTGAAAATGACATATATCGGTCCACGTTTTGGTATAGTCCCCATATAACGGTAATTCCCGATATTCGGTATTTTGATTATTTTTTCCACATTTTTTCACAGATTTGTCTAAAAATTGGTATTTGTTGGTCATAATGGATTCCAGCACCGGTGGCGAAACATTGCATGTATGGGTCCACGATTTGGTATAGCCCCCATATAAAGGTACCTCCCGATATTCGGTATTTTGATGATTTTTGACACATTTTTTTACGAGCTAGCTACCATATTCGGTATTTTAATGATTTTTGGCACATTTTCCCATGAATATGACTAAAAATTGGTATATGGGGGCCAAATGGGCTCTTATGTTTCCTTTATCCTAAGGTGGAGGGTATTAAAAGTTTGGCCCTGCCGAACTAAATGTTTTTTCACTTGTTAAATTTAACGAGGAGGACATTAGTAAAACCATTGCATAACGTACCCACATTCAATTTTTCGTTCTAAAACTATTTGAACGTCTTCAAATATAAACAACAGGAACCGAAAATGACCTTAACACAAAATTTGAGAATTTCAAATTCACCTAACACTGTATTTAGTAACATATAGTACTTAAATATAAAACAATTCACATCTCACCATGCTAGACACCAATTAGTACTTTTCGAGCGATAATAGTCAATCTTCCAAAACCAACTATATATCTCATTCCCAGATATCAAAAGAGACCTCAATATTACATTTGAGGATTCCAGTTTAAAATGATTTCTCAATAGCTTAGTAACATTTAGTATTTTTTCCACAAATATAAGACACAATTTTAAACTACCTCCAACTCTCACTGAGACCAACAAATACCAATATCAACTTTGATGATTCCCTATCCCTTCACCCAATTCAAGATATAAACAGAGACCTCAATATAAAATTTGAGGATTTCATTTCTATCCCTTCACCCAATACAAAATTTAGTACCATCTATACTTTTCGTACAAATATAGGACGATTAGGATTTCCAAACCGCAGCCAAATCTCAAACACAGGTACTATTAGTAATCTAAATAGCAAATTGCAGAATTTTATTTCTATTCCAATACCAAATATAGTACCGATTGGTACTTTTCGTACAATCATAGTACCGATTTCCGAAACCACCTCCACAGGATAAACATGAATTTTGACCTTAATACCAAATTTTAGATTTCTAATACCAAATTGAAGCAAATATCATACTATTTAGTACTTTTCGTACACTTGTAGTATACATTTGCAAGACCAACTTTAATTTATAATCCTACACATTAACAATGACCTTAATGCCAAATTTCAGATTTCAAACAATATCAGTACAATTTAGCACCTTTCGTAAGCTTACTAAACAAATTTTCAATCCCAACTCTTTATCCTAACCCTGCCCGCCAGCAATGACGCAAATACCAATATGCCAAAATGGAATTGTGCCAAAATTAGTGCCATTTAGTACAGTTTTTACACATGGTACACACTTCCAAAACCACTTCCTTAATTAAATCAATCCGATTTATAAGAATTGATTCTCTACCCATGTTTTAGGATTTTACCACTACCCGTTCACATATTTCCAAATTGTACCAAATTTTGTGAATTTAAGTACTTTTGGTACATGTATTGTTAGAATATGAAAACCCCTTTAGTTTGTCAATCCAACATAACATCAAAGACTCTCACTCCAAATTTCAGATTTTCAGCTCTATTCCCTCAAAAATACCAGAGATAATATCATTTAGTACTTTTCGTACTTTTTAGAATGTATTTTCAAATTCCCCGCCATGTATCAACAGAATCCACTACCCAAATATAAAATTTTGTACCATTTAATATTTTTGAGTTCGTATTTACAAAACATCTCCACATGTCAACTCCACACACTGACAGTAATCCTAATACCATATTTCAGATTTCAAGCTGCATCCGTTCATGTAATACCTAATTTAGTACTATTTTGTACTTTTCGTAAGCTGCTGCACTCATTTCCGAACACTACTTTTTATCTTAACCCTACGCACCAGCAGAGACCCCAAAACCAACATTTTAAGTTTCCAAATCAATCCATTCAACCAAAACAAAATTGTACTGAATTAAGTAACATTTAGTACAGTTGCTCCACTTAGTCCAGCTTTTCCAAAAACACATACCACATACCATATCTCAAGATTTTAGTTGTATGCCTTCAAAAAATTTAATGGTTTTTAGTACTTTTAGTACGCTTCTAGTCAGGTTTTTCAAAAACCTGTACAAAGTACAAATTTTCAAAACTACCTAAATTTCTCAGTTCTAGAATACAATTGTAATCTTATTTTCAAAATTTCAGTATTCCATCTCCATCGGTTCGCCCAAATCGAATTTTTACAACATTTTATACCATTAAGCACTTTTCCTGCACATAAGTACAAATTTCGAAAATTATCTCCAGATCCCAATTATATTCTCCACCAGTAGTTTTAATATCAAATTTCAGGATTCCAGCTCCATTCGTTAGAATTGAACCAAATTTAGTACCTTTTAGTACATTTCGTACACTTTCCTCAGGGAAAAGTACCTTTTGGTACTTTTCGTACCGTTCTAGTACGAATTTCCCAAATTCCAACCCTTTCTGACACATTCGGATCAAAATCTGACACCCACACACAACATTTCAAAATTCTAGCTTCAGCCGTTTCGTCTAGGCGTTGCTGAGCCAGTCAGTCAATTACTTTACTCTGTGTTTATACCCTCCACCATACTATGGAGGTTTGTCATTCCGTTAGTAACTCCTCGAAATACTCATGTAAGACCCAAAAAAGCATATATTTTCTTGATCAACATACAATTCTATGTCGATTTAGCGATGTCCGTCTCGCTGTCTGATGTAATCACGCTATCTTTCGAACGAATCGAGATATTTTTACGATTTTAGGGACATTATTTACCGGAATTGTTGCAAATTTGTTATTTGAAGTTCGTAATGGATACTACAGCATAAGAGAGAAAATTGTCTGTGCAGGTCCACGTCTTTGTATAACCCACATATAACGGTACCTCCGATATTAGGTATTTTGAAGATTTTAGAGACATTTTTTACCGGAACTCTTTCAAATTTGGTATTTGAAGTACGTAATGGATACTATATCCTAAGACAGAAAACTGTCTGTACATGTCCACGTTTTATAACACCCACGGTACCTCCCTATATTCGGTTATTTTGATGATTTTAGCTACATCATAAACAGATTTTTTTTTCAAGTTTCGCATTTGAATATTGCAATAGCTTATGACAAAAGTTGCCTATGCAGTTCCACGTCGTCGTATAGACCCTAATATACGGCTACATTCGGTATTTTTAAGTTTTTAGCAGTATTTTAGTATGGTAGAGGGTATTCAAAGTTCGGCCCGGCCGAACTTACAACATTTTTACTTGTTTAATATAGACTATGTCTTTCAATGACTGGACATCCACATACCTAGCAGGGACATTTGGACCCGGAATACTCCTCCTTTCAGAGGTATAGCTATTTTACCGATGGATCTAAGATGGAAAGTGGAACGGCCGCTGCAGGAACATTTTGCGAATATTTCTGCGAAAGCCTGAATTTAATAAAGACTTTAGCGCATTCTAAGAAGAGATCTACGCTATCAGGAATGCCGTAGAATTTTTGATGGATAGAACAGTTGAACTGAACGGATCGGTGACTATATATGTCGATAGTTGATAGTCAAGCGATCCTATAAGCGCTAAATACATCCACCATTAAATCTATGGCACATCTGGAGTGCAGAAATATTCAGGAAAAAGTAAAGTCCTTTATCCAGCTTTGTTGGGTTTCTGGCTACAGTAATACTTCTGGCAATGAATCAACAAATTAATTGGCAAAACGTTGGTCCGAGTCAACTGATCTAAAGATTGAAAGCTCGGTGAAGGAAATACACAAATATTACTCAGGGAAATTTAAATATAACTGGCTAAATGTAAGGGGCTGTAAGGCATCCAAGAGAATTTGGCCGCTGATCTCTGAAAGAAGATGACCAGCACTGAATTTCATGGCGAAATCGGACCTAAAAATTGTGGTAGGCTTAATCACAGGTTATTGTATTATTAAGGTCATGACTTCTAGATAGAGAGCGACGATACTGACTATTGTAGGCTTTGTTAAGACGAGGAGGAGATAGAAACTGTGGAGCACTTACTCTGCCATTGTCCAACTCTTTTTGGAGTCAGGCAGAGGCTCAGGGATAAGCAAATTCTCCATGATTTGTCTTCACTCTCCGAAATTTAGCCACCAGTAATTCTTCAGCTTGCCAGAAGACTAAAATGGCTAAAGACGACACGATAATCTCTTCGTGAATACTCCTTACTTCCATACAATATTTTTGATAAGACTATCTCTTTACTTCTCTTCTTCCTTTTGCCTTCTCTCTAAATTAGGATGACAATGGACCAGCAGGTCTCTGAGTAGAGCGCATCCTCTAACCTAACCTATCCTAACCATATATAGACTATTATTCGTGGTAAAATATCAATACCTCCCCAAAAAAATTTAGAATAAATTAACTTTGTCGCCACTTGTCCCTCCTTGAGGCAAATGATTTACTGGTTTTCGGTATTAATGAACTTCCTTTTTTCGAAGGAACTTATCAATGATTGTCCAACAAATTCAGTAATCCCTTGCCTTAAAATATTCACATAATATTTGTCTAGACTCTGCTAGGCGTTCAACAAAATTGACTTACCACCACCAAGGTTGAGTGTTTTCCTGGTCAATATACCCTCCCACATTTGTCTTCCTTTATTTAAGCACTCAATTTAATATTCACAAACGGATGAGAATAAATATTCTTGTGAATTATTAAAGCCATGGCATGGATATTCTCCCACACCACAAGCCATGGTCTGGACAATCGATGGTAAACATAAGGATAATGTCACAATGAGAAATACGGTTTTCAAAATAAGCAATTGTGTAAAGAAGAATAAGAGATGTTGGTCGAAGGAAGGAAGGCAAGGGAATGGGTATTGAATGTATAAACAAACAAGGACGAATATTATGGTCATTCGTCATTCCATAATATAAAATCGAGCAGCAAAGTGGATAAATGTTCTTAAAGAGAAAAAGTTCTCCCAGGACGAATAAAAGTCTTCTCTTGAACTCTTGAATGTCATTAAGAATGACGGTTAAGAATTCTAATTTAGTTGACTAAGTGATGTCCGTTTGTATGTGGACATCAGATATTACTCTATTATTGGACTCATAGCTTTGAATTTTCACAAAATATTTTGTATTTTGTAAAGGATGACCTAGATCCTCGATTTCGAGAAGCCCCCATATGGAGGTACCTTCTGATATTCAGCATGTTTATGCCATACTTCTTACATATAGAGTGTGAGATGAAAAAACTGCAACCAACTTCAGACCGCTGTAATTTCTAAGCCCCTCGTCCGACAGATGTTAAACTTATTCCAGTGACAGCTCATTATATTGTTTACAAGCGTACTGAAGCATTTTATTGAGAATTTTCCAGAAAAAAGTTATTCGTGATGGAATTCAAGCGTGAGTGTGATTTCTTTATATTTGGCTGGAAACCCACAAGTGGCTATCGTTAGAGCACTCCAGCATTTAAATGTGAATAAACCTTTTGTGACTCGTACCATCGCTCGTTACCGTGATACTGGAAGCGTAGCCCGACGTCAACATCAACATCAGCAGAAATGGCTCGAAAAGTAGAGAAGCGACTTGATCGAAACCCGCGTCGCATTGGCCGAAAAATTGCTCGTGAGCTGAATATATCGCAATATTCCATTCGGCAAATATTGAAAAATGAGCTCGGGGTAAAGCCAGTGAAATTCCAAAAAGTGAAAGAACTTACACCGCAACCGAAAGAAAATAGACTCAAAAGAGCTAAAGAGTTGCTTCGCTTGGCCGAAATCGGTGATCTACCGAATTTGGTTTTCTCCGATGAGAAAACATTCGTTGTTCAGCAGTTTGGAAACAAACAAAATGATCGTGTTTACTTGCCGAAGAGGTCAGCTGAAATTGTGCACCTTCGATTGGCCATCAGAACTCAAGCGCCGGCCATGGTGATGGTGTGGCCGGCATAACAATGAATTGTCGCTCTCCGCATCAGAATAAATGCCGGATATTCGGGAGGGTGTATTAAAGCCTTGGGCAACCGAACATTTTGGACGCAGACCTTGGTCATTCGAACAGGACTCAGTAACATCGCACTCAACACGCGCCACCTAAAAATGGTTACAAAATGAGGTCCCTCGCTTCATTTCCAGCTCACAATAGCCACCAAAATCTCCGGATACCAATCCATTGGACTATTGTGTCTGGAGTATTTTGAAAAGTAAGGTTGGCACTAAAAGATACCAAAGTGTCGATCACCTCAAGCAATCGCTTCGGCGGGAATGGGCCAAAATACTGGAGAGCAACATTCGGGCAGCGTGTGACGGTTTTATTGGCTTAAAAACTTACACGGACGGACATCGCTAAATCGACATAGAATTTTATGCTGATCAAGAATGTATATACTTCGTGGGGTCTAAAATGTATATTTCGAGGTGTTACAAACGGAATGACAAACTTAATATACCCTCCATACTATGGTGGAGGGTAAAAAATGTAACAATTATGGCTTTTGACTTTGTTGCAGTTTTTTATTGAAATCAAGATACATTCTACAATATTTGACCTAGAGCTTAGACATTGTGTCTACGATTATCTCGATTCACATTTAAGTGTAGCCTTTATATAGTAGTCTTCCGATATTCGGTATGTTGACAATTTATGCAATATTTCATACCATCGATTCCAGACTGCCTAAATAGCAATGCATTCATTTTTATTTTAAATGGGCACATGTTATTCAACTTCTCTTCTCAGGCCAGAATTGTACAAAATTCCACGTTGAAATGCTAAATATTACGAATTAGCAAAGCCATTGTAAATATGTATGAAACACCCAGTCATGTAGACACAATATTACAAAATAACCAAGTCCTACTCTCCCATGCAACAATTATGGCTAGACGAGCTTAAAATTTCGTCTATGCAATTGTCCGACTATGGCAACTTTCTGGGTGGTTTGCGGCTAAACCGCCCTGACCAATGGTTCCGTTGAAAAAAAAAAAATCCAAAACCAATTGTAATGTGAATGAATTTCAAACCGCAAGTGAATGCGAGCATTTTCTAGCACTGCTGCCGGGGGGCATCACAATTGCTTCGGAATTCCTAACACGTTCCAGTCACATAACTTCTCGTTAAAGTTGAAAATAAATCTTTTAAAGAGGAAATCGTGGGGCATATGCTCGCATAGCTTCACGGCGAGGAAGCTAGAATCATTGTTCAGAGATTAAGTAAGCAATTGTCGGGAAATTGGAAATAAAACGAAGGAGTTTTAACAGATTGTAATCAATGCTTAATAAGGGATGGATTGTCTGGCTTTTCTTTAATTTAACTAGTTAAAAAATATCAGTCAGTTCTGCCGACAGATGTTTACCCTCAGCCAATATTCGATTATTGGAAAATTGGAAATATTTAGAAATAGCAAAGTTGTAAAGAATCGCTGACTTGTTTCGCAACTTATGACAGATGACTGGACGACAACTTCCTTTGAGAGTTATCGTACGCACCAGCCAGCCAATCGGACGGACGGACGCCTCAAGAGCGTCTCCAAATGTCCTGAAACGGATTTGGTTCGAAGGGACCTGGGGTCTAAAACCGTTATTTCAATGAGGCACATTTTGGGCATACCAAATGATATATATCTCTTGCCGTACGGCTGAGGGTATAACAAGTTTCTTTGTAAGTTAAGTAATATTAAGGTATACACATTTTTATGACATCCACCATTCTGTGGAGGATATTTTAACGTTGTCATTCCGTTTGTAACTCCTCGAAATATTTATAATAAACCTTACAAAGTATATATATTCTGGATCAGCGTAGAATTCTAAGACGATCTAGGGATGTCCGTCTGTCTGTTGTAATCACGCCGTCTTTCGAACGAATTGAGATAGAAGGCTAAAATTTTGCATACAAGCATAGTTTACCAGTAGGCAGGTTAAGTTCGTAAGTCGGTCCACGTTTTCGTATAGCCCCATATAACGGCACCTCCCGATAATCGGTATTTTCTTGATTTCAGACACATTATTTACCGGATTAGTTTCAAATTTCATATTTGAATTTCGTAATGGGTAATACAGCTTATGACAAGAGATTGTCTTTGCAGGCCCACGTCTTCGTATAAGCCTATGTAACGTTACCTCCCGATATTTGGTATGTTGATGATTTCAGCAACCGTTTCAAATCTCGTATTGGGAGATGTTAATGGTTACTACAACCTATGGGAAAAAATTTTGTATGCAGGTCCATGTCTTCTTATAGCCCCCATATGACGGTACCTCCAAATACGAGTATTCGGTATTTTCATGATTTTTGCGACATTATTCACCGGAATTGTAACAAATTTCGTATTTAAAGTTCATAATGGGTACTATAGCCTATGACAAAATTTCGTAAGCAGATTACGTCTTCAAGTTTTTTTTTTTTTAATTTTCAAGTTCCTTTCAAATGGTGGAGCTTAGCTGCTTTTTTACTTCTTATTGTTCAGAGATTCACATTGAAAATTCATCTAGAATATTTCTTCTCTTATTTCTTTCCCCAAAAAATGAAGAAGTGAGGGATATTTTGATTTAGAATGGAAACAATTTCCGACGAAATCAATTCTTCCATTGTTATATGTAATGCGGCCGAAAACACCACATACCTTAAATCAACGGATTCCAAGAAATATTAATCCAAAAATTTCAGAAATTGTGGAAAGGTGGGAACTTGCTCCATCTATTTAAGTTACTTTGACAGATAAACTTTCGAAACGCCGGCACCAAAGTCTTCTATTTTTAGCTCTACTCTCATAATCTGCTGAATACTTCAATTATTCTTATACCCTCCACCATACTTTGGAGGGTATATTAATTTTGTCATTCCGTTTGTAACTCCTTGAAATACTCATGTCAGACCCAACAAAGTATATATATTCTTGATCAGCGTAAAATTCTAAGATGATTTAGCCATGTCTGTCTGTCTGTCTGTTGTAATCACGCTATCTTTCCAATAAATTGAGATAGAAGACTAAAAATTTGCACACATGTATATATTTTGCCAGTAGGCAGGTTAAGTTCGTAAATGGGCCATGTAGGTCCAAGCTATCATATAGCCCCCATATAACGGCACCTCCCGATATTCGGTATTTTGATGATTTTAGCGACATTATTCACCGGAATTGTTTCCAATTTGGCATTTGAAGTTCGTAATGGATACTACAGCCTAAGACAAAAAATTATCTGTACAGGTCCACGTCTTCATATAGCCCCGATATAACGGTACCCCCCCATATTCGGTATTTTGATGATTTTAGCGACATTATTTACCGGGATTGTTTAAAATTTCGCATGTGAAGTTCGTAATGGATACTTCAGCCCATACCAGAAAATTGTCTGTGCAGGTCCAGGCCTTCGTATAGCCCTCATATAACTGTACCCCCTATATTCGGTATTTTGATGATTTTAGCTACATTATAAACAAATTTTTCTTCAAGTTTCGCATTTAAATATTGTAATAACTTATGACAAAAGTTGCCTATGCAGGTCGTATAGGCATTCGGTATTTTTAAGATTTTAACAGAATTTTAAACGGATTTTATTTCATTTTTTTTGGAAATTGCCAAATTTGTACAAAATGGCGGAGGGTATTAAAAGTTCGGCCCGGCCGAACTTACAACTTTTTTACTTTTTTATGTATTTATTTATTTATTTTTTGCTCATTGCTGTCTACAAATCTTAGCAATTTATATATTTCATTTAATTATGTTAACACACTCAGTATTACAACAATTTTATATTTCGTCTTACATAGACTGTTTATTAACGTATTAACGCATCAATGTCAAGATTTAACACCTATTTTTATATTCCCTGAGGTTTGTTTTTAAAATCAGAGATAAACACGTTAGTCGTAAAAAATGCCACCATGACATCTAACGTCATCGTTGACTCTCTCCTGCCGTCGGTGTATTTTGTATTTGTAAAAGATTTCGTTTTATTAGCTCCGTCACTGCACGTCATCAATGTATTATTCAATTAATGTGCCTTTAAGCATCTCAAATGCTGCTGTAAACTGAAGTAAAGTAAAATTTTCGTATGAGTAAATATTTAAAATTTAACTCAGCTGTAAACCACTTCACCATCTTTTCATTAAATGTGTCCCCAGACGTGCGAACAAGTTTTGAGTTTTAAAACATTTTAAAATGTTTTTAGTGTGTGACGTTACTTTGTCACCTTTTTACGTGTGTGTGTCACTCAGAATAGGTGATTTTCTCATAAAACATAAAAATGTATACGAAGATGTTTTTTTAAGGTTTAAATGGAGTTAGTCGAATTGGGGATGAAAATTTTAATAAAAAAAGTTTTCAAATATTGGCTTAAGAAAACTTTTACATTGTGTATAAATGAAACTTAATCTGTATCATATCCTTTTATTTTTAGGGTTCTAAAATACACAGCAACTCCATAGTTGATAATTAAAATAAAAGTCTGCTCACTAGAAAAAGTAAGTTTTAAAATTAAAGTTTTCTGTGTTCTTTAAATTTTCGAGTTTCCATAAAATGATACAGGTTAATTTTAAGAATTTAAAGGTTTTAGCCACATTCTTCATTTCAGTTAACTGCAGTCAGAAAATTTGGGTTCTGAATAGGCAGATAATTAGAAAACGCTATCACATTTCGTATTTTCACAATTTTACTCAGTGCCTGATCGATTATAGCCATTTTAAATACCCTTACCAGATTTTCTAACATTCATGTAAAAAGAGCCACTATAACAGTACTTTCTAATTATACCCTACAACACTATGTTTTTATAAGTTTGATTGGGCCAACAATTATGTAACACCTCGAAATATTGGTTTCCCACATAGGAAAGTATATATGGATCTTCCAATCTCGCCGAGCTGAGTCGACCTAGCTATGTTAGTCCATCCGTCCGTCCATCCATTTTAATTTGTAATCACTCTACAGGTCGCAATTATGGCCCGATCTTTAGAATGGAGGTGGGGCTAGGGCCAGAATAGAAGCCTATTGATGATGGAGATGATCGCATAAAATTTAGGGATTGACATGGACCAAAATCTGAAAATTTTCCTGATTTTTCAGTTGCTTTACAGGTCGCAATTATATACCAATCAAAGCGGAAGTTAGCATGGGGCTAGAGCTTAGGGCTGGGCAGAAGCCTTCCAACTTGGATGGTCATCGGGTAATATTTAGTGGATGAAATAGACCATGACGTTTGTGTTAAATAAAAGTCAAATTTTCCATTAAACTGCGAATATTTTTAATCCCGGCGAAATCACAAATAGACGAACGGGTCAATTCTGTCCGTTACGTAGATGCCGATAGTAAATATATCGGTTATATATAGCGAAATGTGTATATACAAGGGAAGGGGATGTTAGTTAAAATGCTTATATCTCAAGAATGGATGGACCGATGTTGACGAAATTTGTCAATTCAAAATGCCCTCTTAGCATAAAAGTATAAAATCTGAAAAAATCGCATTAAAAGATGCCAATAATGATGTTAATATAGATTTTGTAGTATTTTGTGACATTTTTTTATATTTTCATATTTTTATCGCATGCGATTTTTTTCAATTTGACTTTTAATACTTTGTAATATTTTTTCACCTTACAATACAGGTTGTGGATATAATATAAGTATTGCAAATATCGTCCGATTCTCATGAAAAATTTTCACAAGGGTAGGGTTAAGCTCAGAAGGGCTAGGCCTATTGTTTTTAAAGATGTCTGCAATATATTTAGAGGTTGAAATAGACCAACAACTAAAAATACTCCTGATTTTGAAGCCGTTATAAAGGTAACAAAAAGAAACCATAGGACACGAAATCTTGCATTAAGTTAGTTTAGGACAGTGAGTAGAATGGACCACTACTTTTGTGTGAAAAAATACCAACATTACTTACAGGCGACATCCGAAATACACAAAAAGTGAACTTCTGGCTATTTTATGCTGATTTCGTTGACGAATATTGCCAAATATCGAAGACAAGAAAATCATATATATAAGACTAAATTTGGAAATACAAAGGGACCTCTTGCTTTTGGAGATGATCGCAAAATATTAAGGGGTTCAAATGAACCAAAAAGTGAAAAAGACAGGGAAGAATACTAGCATTTTAGATGATCATTGGATTATATTTAGCTGAAAACGGACCACAACAACTAACAGCACGACGAAGTGCGTAAATATTGGGCAAATATCCCTGGCCAAAATTCTAAGTGTAATAATTGGGCAGTGCATAATTTCAAAAGCGAAATCTTCGAAAATGGATTTGGACATAAGGGGGCTTCTAATATATTGTAGTGTTGTAGGGTATCACATGGTCGGCCCCGCACTACTATAGCCTTTGCTTACTTGTTTCATGTTCAGCCGAATATTTCAATTTGATAAAACTCGGTATATCTGTCGCCCTTATAAATATTGTGTAATATAATTCTTATCGAAGTCTTATCACGCACAGTAAAGCAATGTCATTTAGTACTGCAGGTACAAAGTTTGATATATTACTCAAATTGTAACTACTCTAAAACCATGATAAGCATTCAAATGAGGTTCGAAGTCGGTATGATCTGCTTTACATAAATTCCCAATATAAACTTTTTTGTTACGGGAGCTCTACTACATACGTTGGTGTAATATATCTCAATATTTTTATTAGCATTAAATAAAGTGGAATATATCGGTCCACTGTATCTGGTACATCGCGCTCATTTCAACTTTTTTTCAAATATTATTACATATCTCATATAAAGTATAGGAAATAATCGATATAGGCCAAATATGTTAATATATTTATATTTGACTTAGGTCAGACCCGAAATTAACAATATTAGAACTTCCCACAGAAAGGGTCAGTAGCATGTATAATTATAGCACAAGACAATATATATGTAAACAAGTAGATATTGGCTGGGGGAGTTCATGTGTTGGCAAAACCGACTGATACTTTTTAGCTTGTTTTATAAAAATTCATCTACGCAAATATTGTCATGTGTTAAAAGCTTTTAAGCCAAAACCAATTATTAACCAGTAAAGAAAGTCTTAAAGTCGGGCGGGGCCGATTTTATGATACCCTACATAACTTTGCTAATTTAGTAGAGCTCCACATAACAATTTAAAGTTTTTATGGGAGAATTCAATCATACAAGCTAGGATTATAATTATAATTTAATGTTCAAAGGACTAAATATGTCGAAGCATTTGTATCTTTTAAATTCGAACTTGTGTTGCCCATTTGGTGCACAAATAATTTAAAATCGGATAAAAATATATATGGAAGCTATATCCAAATCTGAACCGATCTCGATAAAATTTGGCAAAGATATTTCTGAGTTGTATTTGATATATTTCCCTGAATATCGTTGTTACGGAGTGCATATTACGGTTGTGTGTAACAAATACAACAAATCGGATGAACAATATATATGGAAGCTATAGCTATATCTGAAACGATTTCGATCAAATTTGGCATACTTATTTTCAGGCCTAATTTGGGTGTATACGAAAAATTCCATACAATTCGGGCAGATATTACACGTTTGGTGCACAATAAAAGTAAATCGGACGAAAATATATATGGAAGCTATATCTAAATTTTGACCGATTATCACCAATTTCAATAGGGTTCGTCCTTGGGCCAAGCAAATGATCTGTGCAAAATTTCATCTGAGTCGGGAAATAAATGCGACCTCTACTTTGTTTACAAAAATACATGGACAGACTCAGAATGTGATTCTATGCAGATCATCAAAAGGAACTCTGGGTCTATCTCGTTTCCTTTTGTTACAAACAAATGCACAAAGACATAATACCCTGACCACCTTGTGGTGTAGGGTATAAATACCATTCCCACATAATTGTGTAGTTTAAAATTATTATACAAGTTTTTATATTTCCCCTTTCCATTTTTTGATTCATATCTAAATTCGTTTGTTTTATAAGATGCAAATTACATCCATGGATTTTCATCTAAAAAGGAGTAAATATTTACTTTACTAACTTGTTATAACTCATAATTTTAAGACACACATAGCTTACGGACAGCAATAACACCATATCTCACAAAAAATACATACAAACACTCAAACTCGTGTCAGTTTGTTATTTGCATTTTTAGTTTACTTATCCTTATCAGCCCTGTGAAAATCCTTTCCAATATCTCTACTTCTCCATAAATATACTGCAAACAAGGAACACAGAAAGTATTGCATTTTCCCAACATGACATTTGCCACAAGCGCAAACAAAAACTTAATTTTTTTTATTTCCCCATTTTCAAGGATATTTCGATGTTGTTTTCTTCAACGTTTTTTTGGAGCAAATCTTCACAAAGAAAATCTAAGTCCTTGCTGATTGCAAATTTGTGAAAATACACACACACACATGCCAGAACTTTGCCTTGCTGTCTTAACGATGCACATGATATGGCGAAAGCAGCAGCAAGAAAAACAACAGCAGCGATTGTATTATGAAAGCTTAAAACTTCTGTGGATGTTGCATCAACATCCTTTCTCTGGAAACATGAGTTAATATTTTTCTCTCTCTCTTGAAATCCCAAATTCATGCCACAAGGCACGCATGCAATTCCATGTTTACTTAGCTAGAGGATGCTTTATTCTTCCTCTGCTCACCATTTGTTTTCTGTTGCTTGAGCATGCATTGCAAAATAGAAATATATTGTTCGGGAGTGATGATAAATTACTGAAAATAAGGAGTACAAATGTTGGAATTTAACTTAATGAATAATGCATACAAACTTATGAGAGTTAAAATGCAATAGCGAAAATTATATTTTGGCAAAACGATATAAAGTCAGAGGATTTCTCTGTGATTAAATTTTTAGACTCTGACCTTTAAACAATTCACTGTTATAGCCAGTTAAATGGAAAAAGGTATATTAAATGAATCTCCACATTTGTATCCCACCGAAATTATCATCACAAACTGAGTATAGATCCATACTTTCTCATAGATACCATAAAGGGTTCCATGTGATATTGAATATTTCGAAAGTATTTGCTACTTTTAATATACGATATGGAAAAGCTACATTGAATAATACAACTCGGTCTTAAGCGCAATGAACACCAAAATCTCCGGATACCAATCCGTTGGACTATTGTGTCTGGAGCATTTTGCAAAGTAAGGTTGGCACTAAAAAATACCAAAGTGTTAGTACAGCCTATTACAGAAATACTGTCCGTTCAGGTCCACACCTTCGCATAACCTCCATTTAACGGAACCTCCCAATATTCGGTATTTTGATGATTTTAGCGACTCCGGAATTGTTTCAAATTTGTCATTTTTAAGTTCGTAATAGATACTACAGCCTATGACAGAAAATTTTCAGTGCAGGTCCACGTTTTGATATAGCCCCCATATAATAGTACCTCCCTATATTCGGTATTTTCATGATTTTAGCTATATTATTCACCGATTTTATATCCTACACCACAAGGTGGTCAGGGTATTATGTCTTTGTGCATTTGTTTGCAACAAGCTAAATAAAACGAGATAGACCCATAGATCCTTTTGATGATCTGCATAGAATCGCATTCTGAGTTGATTTATGTATGTCCGTCCTTCCTTCTGTCCATGTATTTTTGTGAACAAAGTACAGTTCGCATTTATTATCCGATCCAGATGAAATTTTGCACAAATCATTTGTTTGGCTCAAGGACGAACCCTATTAAAATTGGAGATAATCGGTCAAAATTTAGATATAGCTCCCATATATATCTTCGTCCGATTTGCCTTTTATTGTGCACCAAACATGTAATATAAGCCCGAATAGTATGGAATTTTGCACATACAACCAAATTAGGCCTGAAAATAAGTATGGCAAATTTGATCGATATCAGTTCAGATATAGCTATAGCTCCCATATATCTTGTTCATCCGATTTGTTATTTTTGTCCTCCGCAGCCGTAATATGCACTCTGTAAAAACAATATTTGGGGAAATATATCAAATACAGCTCAGAAATACCTTTGCTAAATTTTATCGAGATCGGTTCAGATTTGGATATAGCTCCCATATATAACTTCGTCCGATTTAAATTTGGTTGTGCACCAAACGTCTAATATTTGCCCAAATTGGATGAAATTTGGTACTTACGACCGAATTGAGTCTAGAAGCTAGTATGTCAAATTTGGTGAAGATCGGTTCAGATATAGCTATAGCTCCCATATATACTGTTCATCGATTTGTTATATTTATTCCCCACAGCCGTAATATGCACTTCGTAACAACGATATTCAGGGAAATATATCAAATACAGCTCAGAAATATCTTTGCCAAATTTTATCGAGATCGGTTCTGATTTGGATATAGCTCCCATATATATTTTTATCCGATTTCAAATTAGTTGTGCACCAAATGGGCAATACAAGTCCAAATTTAAAAGATACAAATGCTTCGGCATATTTAGTCCTTTGAACTTTAAATTATAATATGCGCAGCTCTACTAAATTAGCAAAGTGGTGTAGGGTATCATAAAGTCGGCCCCGCCCGACTTTAAGACTTTCTTTACTGGTTATTATTGTTGAATCAATTTGGGTATATCTGTAGGAATATAATATAAAAAAATTCATTGGATCCACTAAGCTTTCTGAATAGGGTATTCAATAGTATGCATGGGGCACAGATGTTGAACTGTACCTACCAAAAAAAGGAGGAAAAACCAGTAAGTTCGGCCGGGCCGAACTTTGAATGCCCTCCACCATTTGGAACGAATTTGGAAATTTTCAAAAAAAAAATAAAATCCGTTAAAAATTCTGTTAAAATCTTAAAAACACCGAATATAGCCGTTACATTGGGGTCTCTACGACATGAAACTACATAGGCTTTGTTTGCCATAAGCCATTACCATATTCAAATTCGAGACTTGAAATAAACGGTGAATAATGTAGCTAAAATCAACAAAATATCGTATATAGGGAGGTACTTTTATATCGGAGCTGTGCGAAGACCATAGACAATGTTCTGTCATAGGCTGTAGCATCCATTACGAACTTATAATACGACATCACAAACAATTTCGGTGAGTATTGTACCTAAAATCGTCAAAATACCGAATATTGGGAGGTAGCTTCATATGGGGCTATATGAAGACGTGTACCTGAACAGACAATTTTCTGTCACAGGCTGTATTTTCGCTTTAAAACTTCAAGAAGACCTAGACCTGCACAGATAATGTTCTGTCTTAGGCTGTAGTACCTATTACGAACTTCAAATGCCAAATTTGAAATATTTCCGGTGAATAATGTAGCTTAAATCACCAAAATACCGAAAAAAGGAGGTACCGTTATATAGGGGCTATACCAAAACGTGGACCTAAATCACCCATTTCGATACCAAAAATCCTGCACGCATAATACACATTTGAGTAAAATTTTATCAACGTAATTCATTTTGTTCGGAAGCTAGAATGATTTCCACAGACGGACAGTCAGATAGACGGACAGAAGTACGGACGTTGCTAAATCGACATAGAATTTATGCTGATCAAGAATATATATATATATATATATATATATATATATATATATATATATATATATATATATATATATATATATATATATATATATATTTATATATATATATATATATATATATATATATATATATATATATATATATATATATATATATATATTCTTTGTGGGGTCTAAAATGTATATTTCGACGTGTTACAAACGGAATGACAAACTTAATATACCCTCCAAATATTATCAACAAAATACTGAATATTGGGAGGTACCATAATATGAGGGCTACACGAAGAATTGAATTTGTATGTGAAATTCTCTGTGATAGGAAGCAGTGCCCAAAATTTCGAATTTAAAATAATTCCGGTGAAAGGTGTTAAAATACTGAATAAATATAAGTTCAATTATATGTGAGCTATGCGAAAATGTTGGCTTGTGTAGGCAAATTTCTATCATAGAAGGTAGAAGGTGTGGTGAAAACTGTGACACAAATCATCAGAATTATGAATTTCTGGAGGTCTGAACTAAACCGTCGACCTCTACAGCAAATTATCTGCCAGATAAGGTGGTGCCTATTATGAACTGCAAATACTAAGTTTGAGATTATTCTTTTGAGATATGTGGCTAATGTCATCAATATACCAAATATTGGGAGGAAGCTAGAGCGATTTCCACTGACTGACAGACAGACGGACGGACATAGCTAAATAGACATAGACTTTTATTCCGATGAATAATCTATATACTTTGTGTGATCTAAAATGTATACTCCTAGGTGTTACCAAGGGAATGTCTAACTTAATATACCCTCCTAATTCAAAATTTCATGATTCCAGCCCAATCGACTTACACAAATCCAGATTGTACCAAATTTAGTTTACATAAGTGCGAATTTCCAAAACTACCTGCATACTTTAATCGAATCGCGTAGAAATTTTATTTTCAAATTTCTGAAATTGAACTCTATTGGTTCTCCACAAAACCAAATTGTACCAAACTTAGTACACATTAGTACGAATTTCCAAATCTTCCTATATAACTCAATCCAAAACTCCAAAAGTAATCTTAATTACAAATTTCAGGATTCCAGCTATGTCGGCTTATCAAAATTGTACCAAATTTAGTACATTTTAGTACACATAAGTACCAATTTCCAAAAACTAACCCCATACTCCCATCCTATATTCATCACAAAACCAAATTGTACCAAACTTAGTGCAAATTAGTACACATTAGTACGAAATTCCAAATCTTCCTATATAACTCAATCCAAAACTCCAAAAGTAATCTTAATTACAAATTTCAGGATTTCAGCTAAGTCGGCTTATCAAAATTGTACAAAATTTATTACATTTTAGTACACATAAGTACCAATTTCCAAAAACTAACCCCATATTCCCATTCTATACACCGACAGTCATTTTATTTTCAAATTTCAGGATGCCGGCTCTATTGGTTTACCCAAATCCAAATTGAACCAAATTTAGTACAATGTGGTTAACATAAGTACAAATTTGTACATATGTAAACAATCCGATAGAAATGTTATTTTTTAAATTTCAGGATTCGAAGTCTACCGGTTCTCCCAAATTTTAAGTTGAACTAAATTTAGTGCCACTTAGTAATTTTCGTGCACATATGTACAAATTTGGAAAACTTCTTTCACATCCCAGACCTACTCTCCGCCAGTAATGTTGAATTCAAAGTTCAGGATTCCAGCTCCATCCGTTCCTCCAATTTCGAATTGTCAAATTTTGTACCTCTTAGTACTATTCGTATACATGTGTAGACACTTCCAAAACAATCTCCTTATGTCCTATTCAACCCATTCCAATTTTTTAAGTTTTAAGCTCTAACCATTTATATGATACGAAATAGTACTAAAAGTAATATATTTCAGTGCTTTTTGTACACCTAAAGTCCGAAATTCACCCATCGTACGCTTCATCTGTGATCATCATTCCAAATTTAATATAGGGTACCATATTTAGTACCTTTTGGTTCTCGTTCCCAGCGTTATACAGGGTTGCCCATATTCGACGGACCCATCTGGCAACGACATAACTTTTGACAGAGATGTCACATCGCTTAATGACATACCGCGTTTGAAGCGTCAGTCCAAGCAGATTTTTACCATGAACCAATACACGCCACGCGAGCGCTCTCAAATAGTTGAAATTTACATTCAACAGAAGAAGTCAAAGAAAAAGCCAAAGGTTTACGTTAACAAGCCAAGGACCGTAGAAGAGCTCAAGGACAACATTCGTGAAGAAATAGCCGCTATTCCGGCTGAAATATTGGCAAAAACGATGGAAAGGGCAGCAAAAAGGGCACAATACGTCATCAACGCCAGAGGCGGCCATTTGAGAGATGTCATATTCAAAAATTGATGTAAAAAAATCTACTTGGGACAAATTAAATGATTAACATTGCCAACCGCCAAATGTTTATACCCTACACCACAAGGTGGTCAGGGTATTATGTCTTTGTGCATTTGTTTGTAACAGGCAGCAAAACGAGATAGACCCATAGTTCCTTTTGATGATCTGCATAGAATCACATTCTGAGTCGATTTATGCATGTCTGTCCGTCCGTCTGTCCGTCCGTCCGTCTGTCCGTCCGTCCGTCTGTCCATGTATTTTTGTAAACAAAGTACAGGTCGCATTTATTGCCCGATCCAGATGAAATTTTGCAATGATCTTTTGTTTGGCCCAAGGACGAACCCTATTGAAATTGGAGATAACAGGTCAAAATTTAGATATAGCTCCGATATATATCTTCGTCCGATTTGCTTTTTATTGTGCACCAAACGCGTAATATCAGCCCGAATTGTATGGAATTTTTGCATATACTCCCAAATTAGGCCTGAAAATAAGTATGCCAAATTTGATCGAAATCGGTTTAGATATAGCTATAGCTCCCATATATATTGTTCATCCTCCGCAGCCGTAATATGCACTCTGAAACAACAATATTTGGGGAAATATATTAAATGCAGCTCAGAAATACCTTTGCTAAATTTTATCGAGATCGGTTCAGATTTGGATATAGCTCCCATATATAACTTCGTCCCATTTACTTTTGATTGTGCACCAAACGTCTAATATTTGCCCAAATGGGATGAAACTTGGCACTTACGACCGAATTGAGTCTAGAAGTGTGTCAAATTTGGTGAAGATCGGTTCAGATATAGCTATAGCTCCCATATATATTGTTCATCCGATTTGTTGTATTTGTTACCCACAGCCGTAATATGCACTCCGTAACAACGATATTCAGGGAAATATATCAAATACAGCTCAGAAATATCTTTGCCAAATTTTATCGAGATCGGTTCCGATTTGGATATAGCTCCCATATATATCTTTATCCGATTTCAAATTAATTGTGCACCAAATGGGTAATACAAGTCCGAATTTAAAAGCTACAAATTCTTCGGCATATTTAGTCCTTTGAATTTTAAATTATAATTATAATCATAGCGTGTATGATTGAAATCTCCCATAAAAACTTTTAATTGTTTTGCGCAGCTCTACTAAATTAGCAAAGTGGTGTAGGGTATCATAAAGTCGGCCCCGCCCGACTTTAAGACTTTCTTTACTGGTTATTTTTTTCTTTGATTTAAAAAAAAAAACATGGGTCCGTCGAATATGGGCAACCTTGTATTACACCTTCGGACCAAGAATAACCCTCACACAAAATTTCAAGATTCTAGTTTCAGCCCTTTCGTCTGGGCCTTGAAGAATGGTTAAGTTAATCAGTCAGTTAATTACTTTACTCTTTTTGATTTTCCGACCAAGGACCAGATATGAATGTGATGATTACATGTTGAAAATTAGTTTATTGTCACAAAAAGAATGACAACAGACTATGTGCTGCAAGGTACATTAAAATAATTTGATACTGGCTCAAATGATACGTAAGTTCTATTAGACCAAAAGATATTGCATTTAATATCTTAACATTATTTTTTATCATTTTCCCAATACCAAAACTAAAATAACCTCTTGCGAACTTGTGACTTAACATGTCTCCACAACTTCTTTGTTTCTTTTCGTGTCAATGACACAAACACCCCTCGCAAAAAAAGTAAATGACCTATTTTTAGCATTTGTTTGCACTACTAAAACATAATTTGGTTGTTGAGACACAAACACACGTACACAGCGTTGTCATTCAACGAGTCATTGACATCCTTTTACGTTTCACAATTTCCCCCCATTTCAACCCACATCACCATGGACCTCTACAACGAACTCTCCTTGGGTTTTATTGCAAAACTCATGCCATTCATGGCATTTCATTGCGATTTTTTATTGCTTCATTCTAGGTCACGGACTAGTGTCACGGTGTGTCATCAAGTTTTGTAGTTTTTACGGGAATGTTGAAGGAAGCCTTTGGCTGAAACAAATAAAAACAATAAAGACACATTACATGTAGCAACGTTTCCGTTCCGTTTGTTTACGTTTACTCCGACGTTTTAGCGGAAGTTGAAACCACGCCAACACCGGTCCACTATGTCACGAAACACAAGTCAAAGGAGACAAGTTAAATAAACGTAACCAAAAGACAAACAAAATCGCTGAATTGTCATTTGCAGCACGCTTCTATGGAGAAGAAAAGGTTTTCCGATTCATATGTGCGAGTAAAAACCGTCATTCGGTTACAATTTCATAAAAATGTGTGATTCGCATAAATGTCCCCAATGAGGCATCACTTCAAGGATCAATTGAAACAAAAACAAACCCAATTGAACGGCGGACATGTATTATTGGTATGTCGCTGTTGGTGTAGATGGCTGTTTCGTGTGTTTACACAATTCCCATCGAACACTGATAACGTTTGGCAAAGTGTGTATTAGTGCAGGTGCCGGAAGGAGTTTGATATTGGAATTGGACATAATCATGCATCTCTATGGAAGAGACGATTTAATATTTAATAAAATAACTGAAACATAAAGAGAACCAGAAAAGAAAGTACTAAAGTCGGGCGGGGCAGACTTTATGATACCCTACACCACCTTGATTAATCTGAATCCAAATCTGAACCGATCTCCATAAAATTTGTCAAAGATATTTCTGAGTTGTATTTCATATATTTCCCTGAGTATCGTTGTTACGGAGTGCATATTACGGCTGTGGGAGCTATAGCTATATCTGAACCGATCTTCACCAAATTTGGCATACTACCTTCTAGACTCACATCGGTCGTATGTGCCAAATTCCATCCCATTTGGAAAAATATTAGATGTTTGGTGCACAATAAAAGGTAAATCGGAAGAAGTTATTTATGGGAGCTATATCCAAATCTGAGCCGATCTCGATAAAATTTAGCAAAGGTATTTCTGAGCTGCATTTGATATATTTCCCCAAATATTGTTGTTACAGAGTGCATATTACTGCTGCGGAGGACTAAAATAACAATTCGGATGAACAATATATATGGGAGCTATAGCTATATCTAAACCGATTTCGATCAAATTTGGCATACTTATTTGCATGTACAAAATTGCATACTATTCGGGCTGATATTACAAGATATATATGGCAGCTATATCTAAATTTTTACCGATTATCTCCGATTTCAATAGGGTTCGTCCTTGGGCCAAACAAATGTTGTTTGGAAAATTTTATCTCAATCGGTTAATAAATGCGACCTGCATTTTGTTCACAAGAATACATGGACAGACGGACCGACGGACTGGCATGCATAAATCAACTCAGAAAGTGATTCTATGGAGATCCTCAAAAGTAACTATGGGTCTATCTCGCTGCCTTCTCCATGTTACAAACAAATGCACAAAGACATAATACCCTTACCACTATTTGGTGTATGGTATAATTAAGAAGTACAACGTTTAAGTAAAAAACTGCACAAAACTAGAAACGTCACAAGGAGGACAAATATTATATCATAAAATCCTAATCTTAACAAATTAAAAAGTATCAGTCGGTTTTGCCGAAAGATGTATACCCCCAGCCTTGCCTTATGATTATTCAAACTGTTCACCTTTTCTGGGGGAAGTTCCGAATCAGTTGGCCAATATTGACCAATTCGTATCTGGCCAAAGACTGATATAAATATTACAACGTGCCAGATTTGGACCATATTGACTATTTCCTATACTTTACATGAAATGTGTTCAAATTTTTGGAAAATGTGAAAATATACGTGAGGTAACAGATATAGAGGACCGAACAGATAAAAGGATAAGAGGACAGATAAAAATATTGGTATATGCAAAATTTGAAGGAAATCGAACTTTTATATCCAATTCTATGCGAGATCATACATTTCGATAAATTACATATTCATATCATATTTCTGAGTAAGATAAATATTTAGATATAGCAAGTTGAAAAGAATCGTCGACTTATTTTGCAAGTTATGACAGATATAAGTATTGGAAATTGTGACACTTTGAGGGAGAGATACCAGAAGGGGTTGGCAGATATATATAATCTTCACAACAGATCTTAAGTTAGCAAAAATATTTGGATGTGTGAAATTTGAAGAGAGTTAGATGCTCATTTTGCTTTCTTTGAGCGTTTTGTTTTCAAAAAATCTTGAACCATATGTGGGGGAAGTATCAGAAGAAATGGTTCGATCTATACCATTTTTATAAAAAATCTTGTGTTAATGGAAATATTGAGATATACCAAATCTGAATGGAATCGAATGTTAATTTCGCGTTTTATGAGCTTAATGGATACTCAAAAACTTGACCCTTTGTGGGGGAGATACCAGATGAAGTGGATCGATATATATCAATTTTACACCAGGATAAGAATATTGTGATGTGTGAAATATGAAGAGAACTGGATGCTTATTTCAGATTTTATGATCGTTTTGGTTATTCAAAACGTTAACCCCTTTGTGTGGGGAGGTACCAGTAGGAATGGTACGATCTCTACCATCTTTATAAAAAAATCTTGTGTTAATGGAAATTATGAGATATACCAAATCTGAATGAAATCGAATGTTAATTTCGCGTTTTATGAGCTTCATGAATATTCAAAATTTTGACCCTTTGTGGGTGAGGTACCAGAAGGAGTAGGCCGATATATTTCATCTTCACACCAGACCTTGAACTATTAAAAGTATTGTGATGTGTGGACAATTACATATAAGTATTCAAAAATTTGACCCTTTGTGGGGGAGGTACTTGATGGAGTGAATCGATATTGTCCATTTTCGTACCTGACCTTGTACTGATGCAAATATTAGGATTTGCAAAGTTGGAACAAAATCGGATTATCCGATTCTATGCCGTAAATCATTTTCTTTAGAAATGTTAACATTTTATAGGGATCAAATCGGATCGTGCGTACCAACCAGAGAGACAAACGGACGGACCGGCGTACACTTTTAGATCGACTCCAAATGACCTGAAACGGATTTGGTCAAAAGAGGCCTAGGATTAAAAATCATTATTTTGATGCGGCACGTTTTGGTCATATCAAATGGTATATACAGTCTGGTTATATGGCTGAGGGTATAAAAACGTTTCAGTTCAACCAACCGAATATTTTTATAACCTAAACCATGAAGTCAACCTAATTAATATCCAAAGTTTAGAGTCATTAAAGAAATGCCTCTAAGTTATCAAAATACCGAATATGGGTTATACAGCCATATGGGGGCTATACGAACACGTATAGTCAATTATCTGTTGTTGCGAATTCAAAATATCAATTTTGAGATAATTTATACAAATCCTCAAAATACCGAATACGAGGAGGCAGTTATAAGGGGTCTACGCCTAAACTTGGTCCTACATGGACAGATCTCCAAAATAGTGTTTCCTACATATTGGGAGGATACTGCATATTAATGCCAAATTCGGCTTAAAATTATGACGAAAACACACAAAACATCTAAAAGCTGGTAGACAGTTATTGGTGGTTATAACAAAACGTGGACCTATATGGTGCATTTTTGGAAAATCGTACTGAATCGGTACGAAAATTACTAAAATGTACAAAAATTTTAATACTTTGTTTCGGACCAACAGAATAACGAAACGAAATTCTGAAATGCGGAGTGAAAGTCGCTGATATAGTGTATAATATATGGAAACGGTAATAAACTTCTAAAGTGGTATCATTTGGTACTATGTGAACGGACATGAAATTCGGTATGAAAACCAAGATTGGAAAGTAATTTAGATATATGAAGGTGATTTTGGAAATGTGATTAAGAGGTGGTCTTGGATATGTGTACTTAGTGTCTGAACTGTACTAAATGGTACTACATTTTGTACAATTGACATTTGAAAGAACGGATAATGCTGGAAATTTGAAATTTCGTATTCGGGTCCCCGTTGATGATTTTGTGGTTTGTTATAAAGAGGTGGTTTTGAAAATGTGTACTACAAGTGCAAGAAAAGTACTTAATAGTCCCATATTTGGCACAATTTGATATTGATTGAAATTTAATATTGAGGTCACTAGTCATGTGTGGCAGGGACATTTAGTGATGTTTTCGAAAATCTGTCCTATAATTGTACGAAAAGTACTGAAAGGTACTATATTTGGATAGGGAAAATATTCTTATATTTCATATTTAGATTAATAATGGTATCTGTTTTTGAGATTTGACAACGGTTTGGAAAAACGTCCCATATATGTTAGAAAAGTACTGAATGGTACTAAATTTGATACTGAGGTCTTTGTTGGTATCTGGAATTGAGATATGGATATGGTTTTTGGAAATGTTATAATTATATGTCTATAATTATTAGAAAAATACTAATTGGTACTAAATTGGGTAAAAGGGCAGAGCTGGAATCTCGATATTTTATATTGAGTTCTCTGTTGGTATCTAGGATTAAAATATGGACGTGGTTTTGGAAATGTGTACAGGCTTGCCCATATTCGACGGACCCATCTGGCAACGCCATAACTTTTGACAGAGATGTCACATCGCTTAATGACATACCGCGTTTGAAGCGTCAGTCCAAGCTGATTTTTACCAAGAACCAATACAAGCCACGCGACCACTCTGAAATAGTTGAAATTTACATTCAACAGAAGAAGCCAATTGTGAAAACTCAATGTGCTTTTAAATCATTAAAAATGTGAGAAGTGCGCCTTCTAAGAACACCATTAAGCATTTATACGAAAAATTTTCGACTGGTAAGGCTCTTTCTAATCCGAAGAGGCCATATAAAAGTCGATCAAGGCGATCGACCGAGAATATCGCTGCCGTTCGAGCCAGTGTTGAGAGGTCCCCAAGAACAACCCAAAAACGCCGTCCTCAGCAGTTGGGCATGGCTCGGTACACTTTACAACGGATTATTCGCATTGATTTGCATTTGTTCCCGTACAAAATTCAATTGACGCAAAGAATGTTGCCTGCGGACAAGCCTCGTCGATTGGAATGGGCCCAAAGGGCCCAAAGGTCCGTCGAATATGGGCAACCCTGTACTATAACTGTTCAAAAAAAAAAAAAAAAAACTAAATAATACTAAATAAGGAATGGAGGTGGAATCTCGAAATTTAATATTGAGGTCACTGTTGGTTTGTAGGATTGAGACACGGAGCTGGTTTTGGATGTGCATACTATAATTCACGAAAAGTACTTATTAGTACTAAATTTGTTATTGAGTGAAGGAATAGAGCTGAAATTCTAAAATTTGATATTGGGGTCACTGTCGGTTTCTTGAGCTTACATATGGCGGCGTTGAAATTGCTTTGGACAGAAAAAATGAATGTGGTCCTATTATTCTTTTCGAAAGAGAAAAAACATGAGTAATATGAAAAACCTTTAAATTCTGTAAATTGTAGTGCGGCGTATGAAGTTTTGATTAAAAAATGTTGTCAAACTAAATAAATGGTGTACTCTTCACTGACGAGGTTACGGTCACGTGCTAATATTTTATGTAGATTAATACATATGATAAGAATTGAGAAAATTGTTCAAAAAGTACTTGACCTATAAGAATGGCGTATCTTCCATACCCATTGGCATGGCTGATAGGGATATGTGATCCACTTTTTTGTATTTTTTGTACAAATAGGCCCATTTTTTACTTTTCGAAAGTAAACATTTTATTTTTTCTTAAAGTTATTTTAGGTTTTTTTTAATATGGATATCAAATGACAACCATACTACCCTTAAAAACAATATGACTTGGGTAGATATCTTACAGAGAACATTCTCAGCATAACAATTAAACGTTTTAATGGGAGAATTCAACATACACGCTATAATTATAATCATAATTATAATTTAAAGTTCAAAGGACTATATATGCCGAAGCATTTGTATCTATTAAATTCGGACTTGTATTGTCCATTTGGTGCACAATTAATTCGAAATCGGATAAAGATATATACCGGAGCTATATCCAAATCGGAACCGATTTCAATAAAATTTGGCAAAGATATTTCTGAGCTGTATTTGATATATTTTCCTGAATATCGTTGTTACGGAGTACATATTACGGCTATGGGTAACTAATATAACAAATCGGATGAAAAATATATATGGAAGCTATAGCAAATTTGACATACTAGCTTCTAGACTCAATTCGGTCGTAACTGCCAAATTCCATCCCATTTAGACAAATATTAGACGTTTGGTGCACAATAAAAGGTAAATCGGACGAATTTATATATGGGAGCTTTATCCAAATCTGAACCGATCTCTACATCTGTATTTGATATATTTCCCCAAATATTGTTGTTGCAGAGTGCATATTACGGCTGCGGAGGACAAAAATAATAAATCGGATGAACAATATATATGGGAGCTATAGCTATATCTGAACCGATTTCGATCAAATTTGGCATACTTAGTTTCAGGCCTAATTTGGGTGTATATGCAAAATTCCATACAATTCGGGCTGATATTAAACGTTTGGTGCACAATAAAAAGCAAATCGGACGAAGATATATATGGGAGCTATATCTAAATTTTGACCGATTGCCTCCTATTTCAATAGGGTTTATACTTGGGTCAAACAAATGATTTGTGCAAAATTTCATCTGGATCAGACAATAAATGCGATCTCTACTTTGTTTACAAAAATACATGGACGGACGGACATGCATAATCGACTCAGAATGTGATTCTATGCAGATAATCAAAAGGAAGTATGGGTCTATCTCGTTTCCTTTTACCTGTTACAAACAAATGCACAAAGACATAATACCCTGACCACCCTGTGGTGTAGGGTATAAAGAGAAAGAAAACAAAAGGAAACGAGAAAGACCCATAGTTCCTTTTGATGATCTGCATAGAATCACATTCTGAGTCGATTTATGCATGTCCGTCTGTCCATGTATTTTTGTAAACAAAGTAGAGATCGCATTTATTGTCCGATTCAGATGAAATTTTGCACAAATCATTTGTTTGACCCAAGTATAAACCCTATTGAAATTGGAGATAATCGGTTAAAAATTTAGATATAGTTTGGAACTTTGCAAATTAAGCCTAGAAATATGTATGCCAAATTTGATCGTAATCGGCTTAGGTACAGCTATAGCTCCCATATATATTGTTAATCCAATTTGATGTTTTTGTCTTCCTTAGCCGTAATATGTACTCTATAAAAACGATATGGGGGAAATACATCAAATACAACACAGAAATACATTTCCCAAGCTTTATCGGGATCTGTTCAGATTTGGATATAGCTCCCGCGTATACCTTCGTCCGATTTGCCTTCCGTGTAATATTATCCCTAGTGGAATAAGGCACATACGACGAAATTGATCCTAGGATCAAGAATCAAGCACTGCCCGTCTGTTGTAATCACGCTACAGTCAAAACGAATAAAGATAGTAAGCTAAATTTTGCACAGATCTGTTTTTGTCTGCAAGCAGGTTAAGTTCGAAGATGGACTATATCGGTCCACGATATCGTATAGCTCCCATATAACGATACCCCCGATATTCGGTATTTTGATGCTTTTACCCACATTTTCAATGGAATTGTCTGAAATTCCACAAAAGGAGTTCGTTGTGGGTATTTTACTCCCTGCAAGATAATTGTCTATAGTGGTCAACGATATCGTATAGACCCCATACAACGGTACCCTCGATATTCGGTATTTTGATGATTTTCGCCACATTTTTCAACGGAATTGTCTGAAATTCCCCACAAGAAGTTCATAGTTGTTACTTTACCCCCAGACGTAGACTTGTCCGTATAGGTCCACAATATTGTATTTCACGGCAATATATCGGCACCTTACGATATTCGGTATTTTTAAGATTTTAACTGAATTTTTAATGGATTTAATTTTTTTTGAAAATGTCCTAATTCGTTCCAAATGGTGGAGGGTATTCAAAGTTCGGCCCGGACGAACTTACTGCTTTTTTACTTATTTATTTTTTATTTGTTATATGAAGCTCTAATTAATGAACAATGGGGTGTAGGGTATTATAAAGTCGGCCCGCCCGACTTTCTTTCCTGTTTTTTGACATATCTATTATTACTTGACTTATTTTTTTAAATAGTAACATACGTAATGTATTAACTTCCCCCATTTTCTGCAAGGGTTGCAATCCTAACGATTTGCTATTTTTCCATTCGGCTCATAAATATTGTTCTTTGTTATTACCACTCGATGCGTAGAATAAAAGAGGGTAGTAAAAATAGAAACAAGTAGAGGTAAAAACTCGACTTCCCTGCTGCGGCCTTTATGAACATAATATTGAAAATGTTCTAGGAACAATTACAAACGGAAAGGAGTTACTGAAGTTAGGCAACTTATTGCTGATTCACGCTTCGTTTAGGATGACGAAGTTTTATTCAGAAACTTTGTTGCATTTTCTAGAGAACCTTTCTTCACGGGCCACTTCATGTTTGTGTATTTTCTTTAATTAGGGTAATAAACTTTATGATTTCATATAAAAGTTCTGTTGTTTGTAATTATTAATATTGAAAGTAGCAAGAACTGAAAATAAATAAATTAATAAATAAAATTATATTTAATATAATAATAGTAAAAAAAATTAATGTTTTAAATAGTAGTCAAATGATTCCCCTATTTAAAAGGAAAAAAGTGGATAAAAAAGGTGAGATGAAAAAACTGCAACCAACTTCAGACTGCTGTCATTTCTAAGCCACTCGTCCGACAGCTGTTAAAATTATTCCAGTGACAGCTCATTATATTGTTTACAAGCGTACAAAAGGATTTTGGTTAGAATTTTCCAGAAAAAAATTATTCGGGATGGAATTCAAGCGAGATAGTGTGATTTCTTTATATTTGGCTGGAAAACCACAAGTGGCTATCGTTAGAGCACTCCAGCAATTAAATGTGGATAAATGTTTTGTGTCTCATACCTTCGCTCTTTACCGTGATACTGGTAGCGTAGCCCAACATCAAGGAAGTGGACGGAAGAAAACAGCAAAAGTAAAGAAGCGACTTGATCTAAAACTGCGTCGCAG
Organism: Musca domestica; assembly: GCF_030504385.1. Lineage (NCBI taxonomy): Eukaryota > Metazoa > Arthropoda > Insecta > Diptera > Muscidae > Musca > Musca domestica. The sequence goes on along the minus strand of NW_026712383.1, from coordinate 11,602,173 downwards.
TGGCCGAAAAATGGCTCCTGTGCTGAACATATCACAATATTCCATTCGGACAATATAAAAAAATGAGGTCGGGGTAAAGCCATTGAAATTCCAAGAAGTGCAAGAACTTACACCGCAACAGAAGGAAAATAGATTCAAAAGAGCTAAAGAGTTGCTTCGCTTGGCCGAAAGTGGTGAACTGCCGAATTAGGTTTTCTCCGATGAGAAAACATTCGTTGTCCAGCAGTTCGTAAACAAACAAAATGATCGTGTTTACTTGCCAAAGAGGTCAGCTGAAAATGTGCACCTTCGGTTGGCCACCAGAACTCAAGCGCTGGTCATGGTGATGGTGTGCGCCGCCATTAAAGCTGATGATCGCTCTCCGCTCGTATTAATCGACCGTGGCATCAGAAAAAATGCCGAATATTATCGCGAAAGTATTCTGGAGGGTGTATTAAAGCATTGGGCACGCAAACTTTTTGGCCGGAGACCTTGGACATTCGAACAGGACTCAGCATCATCGCACTCAGCACGCGCCACCCAAGAAGGGTTACAAAATAAGGTTATAGCTTCATTTCCAGCGCACAATGACCACCAAAATCTCCGGATACCAAAAAACGGCAGAGCATAATTCGGGCAGCGTGTGATGGTTTCATTGGCCGTTTGAAGCCCATAATTCGGTCCAAAGGTGACCAATTCGAACAAATCTAAACTTATTCTAAAATTTGATGCTATTTCCAGCATTTTTTGCTTTCATTCAAATTTAAAAACTATGGCGTTTGCCTTTGTTGCAGTTTTTTATCTTACCCTGTATACCGGAAACAGTATGTAAGAGATTTTTCTATCCGATGTAAAAGCGATATGCCAATTGCAGTCACATTGGTTGAAAAAATACAGGGACCTTATTTATTCACAACTTTCATTACAATTTCATTACCTACATTTTAAGTTTTCGCATTTTAAAATTATGAAGTCCAATAGCCAAATTACAATCCAATTTGCTTTGAAAACAAAAACTTAAAATTACCTAAAGAGCCTAATAAGTTTTCCAATATCATTAAATTTAAGCAATGACTTGAATTTTTTACCGTCTAGCCAAAAAAAAAATCCCTGAAATGGCAAAGCCTAAAAAGAAATCACTTTAATCTCCAAAGTGAAATAATGTTTCCTAAATGGATTTTCAAAGTATTGTTAGCAGCACCCTCTCTTCATTTATCATTTTATCCGTTACGTTTTCCCCCTTTACACATTGTCTAACGTTCTTCGAATATTTTGCAAATCATTATCCTTGTCACGATAAGGATGTGTTGTTTTTTTTAGTTCACACTGTCACTCCTTACACTTGATGTTGCTGTCTCTCAGTTACATGACATTTGCCTCATTTGTGCCGACATTTCCAGCAGTCTGTCTGTCAGTCATTCATTCACTTCCTTGACAATCCATTGAGCTTTCTTTCTGTAGATAATAAATCTCAAAGGAATTCCAAAAAAAAAAAAAAAAAATAAAACAAAGAGAAAGGAAGAGTTTCTTACTTTTATCCCAATACTTGAAGCTCATAAGGGATAAATTAATTTAGTGGGAATGGGTTAAAACAGAAAAAATAATTTTTCCTGTCAGACAAATATTGGAAAGTTTCCAAACTGTAATGTCCTTATGTTCTACGTACATTTCTTTTTAAATGATAATTAGCTAATATCTTGAAAAAAGAAGAAACAAATTAAAAAGAAAACCTTAATTTGTAATTTAAAATTCTTATTCGGCAGGTTAAAATGTTCTTTTGTTTTTCTCATGGAATTTTGCAATTCCAAAATATTTTTTAAGAAAAACTCTTATAAGAAGTAAGAAAGCTATAATTTCGGCCGGGCCGGGTCGAACTTTAAATACCCTCCACCATTTGGAAGGAATTTGGTAATTCTCAAAAAAATAAAATCCATTAAAAAATTCTGTTAAAAATGCCAAATGCTGCCGTTATATTAGGGTCTATACGACGACGCGTACCTGCATAGGCAACTTTTGTTACAAGTCATTACAATAATCAAATGATAACTTGAAAAAAAATCGGTGAATAATGTAGCTAAAATCATTAAGATAACGAATATTGGGAGGTACCATGGGGGCTGTAAAACGTGGACTTGCACAGACAATTTTCTGTCATAGGCTGTAGTACTTACTACGAACTTCAAATACCAAATTTGAAACAGTTCCGGTGAATAATTTAAAATTAATGGAGGTACCGGTATATGGGGGCTATACGAAGACGTGGGCCTACATTGCCCATTTTCTGCCTTATGCTGTAGTATATTCCAATACCAAATTCCGGTAAATAATGTCGCTAAAATCATCAAAATACCGAATATCGGGAAGTACCATTATATGGGGGCTATACGAAAACGTGAGTAAATTTTTATCATCTACTTCATTTCGTTCGGAAGCTAGAGTGATTTCCACAAACGGACAGACGGACGGACATTGTTAAATCGACTCATCAAGAATATATATATATATACTTTGTGGGGTCTAAAATGTACGCCAAGGAGAGCCTATAAAATTTTGGATTTTCTGGCTGGGAATTTTTTAAGAAATCCACAAATTTTGATTAGAAAATCCTTCAAAATAGAAACCCTTGGCCAGGAAGTCCTTTACATATCAACAATTTTTGGTTAAGACGACATATAAGTTCGTTATTTTGGTAACGCCAAGGTTTATACAGGGTGAGATGATAAAACTGCAACCAACTTCAGACTGCCTTCATTTCTAAGCCACTCGTTCGACATCTGTTAAAATTAATCCAGTGACAGATTATTATATTGTTTACAAGCGTACAAGAGCATTTTGGTGAGAATTTTCCAGAAAAAATGTTATTCGTGATGGAATTCAAGCGTGATAGTGTGATTTATTTATATTTGTCTGGAAAACCACAAGTGGCAATCGTGAGAGCACTCCAGCATTTAAATGTGAATAAATCTTTTGTGTCTCATACCATCGTTTGTTTGTTTGTTGTGGAAGAAAGAAAACAGCAATCAGCAGATATGATTCGAAAAGTAAAGAAGCGACTTGATCGAAACCCGCTTCGCAGTGGCCGAAAAATGGCGCGTGAGCTGAACATATCGCAATATTGCATTCGGCATATATTGAATAATGAACTCGGGGTAAAACCATTGAAATTCCAAAAAGTGCAAATCTTACACCGCAACAGAAAGAAAATAGACTCAAAAGAGCTAAAGAGTTGCTTCGCTTGGCCGAAAGTGGTGAACTGCCGAATTTGATTTTCTCAGAATAGCGCCCATATGTAGGTACCTCACTATTTAACATATTTCTAGGGTCCTCAACACATTCTCCAATCAGTCCGCCCGACTCGAAAAAAAAGCGAGCATGCTTCGCTAGTTTTAGAGTGGAAGTGCAGAATTTATTTTTGCCGAGCACTCTTTTAGTTTTTTTTTTTCATACCGTTGTTACATTTGAATTAACACACAGCCTTAAACGAACCAGAACCAAAGAATATTGTAAAGAATATTGTTAATCTTCAATCTTCCCGCCACCTTGCTTCGGCTGTTTCACTCTTCTTTGATTTTATACATGACCACCCCTTCCCACACAGTTTACAGCAACATCAACACCACTTTTCTGTTACACACACATGCACAGAAATCACAAACAAAAGATTATATACCACTCAACTTTACTCTTACTTTATGCCGAGCGATTGGCTTTGGAGAGTTTCTACATTTAAACAAAAGAGTGAACTTAGTATAAAACTCCCACTCTTCGAGTACTCCAGAGTTAAAACGAAATCAGTAACAATTGAAATCGCCCCATAACTTCCAGATCTCTCCTTAAATTGGGTCTACATTTTGAATAATTGTAACTCCCATAATCCAAAATTAGGGAATGAAATATTAGGTACCACAGGCAGGGGCACACAATTGTCGAAATTACTTCTTTTCCCAAAGATGACTTCTTAAGGTCTCTCTTGTGTGTTTTTTTGTGTCAAAATTAACGAATTCAAAATTTCTTATATTTTTTTAATTTACCAATTTAGATTTCTTATTTTTTCTTATCATTCCCTGAACTGTAATAAGTATCTCTTATACACGAAGCACCCCCTACTCTTAAGTTTACCAAAATACGCATTATACAAGGTATGTTTTGTAGGTTTTGTATTAATCAATACCAAAATCATACTTGTTTTATAATTTATATTCTTTCAAAATTTTCATGAATTGAATCATCAGGAAGTAGAACGTTGATTCCCAAAAATCTCGAAAAAACTAACTAAAGTATTTACTTAAAACAAGTAAAAAAACATTAAGTTCGGCCGGGCCAAACTTTTAATACCCTCCACCTTAGGGTAAAAGAAATGTGGCAAAAACCATTAAAATGCCGAATATCGGGAGGTACAGTTATATGGGGGCTATACCAAAACGTGGACCTATAATTACAATGTTTCGCCACACAAACTAGGCCTCATTATGACCCACAAATACCAAATTTTTGGACAAATCAGTGAAAAAATGTGGCAAAAACCATCAAAATACCGAATACCGGGAGGTACCGTTATATGGCGGCTATACCAAATCATGGACCCATACATGCAATGTTTCGCCACCGGAGCTGGAACCCATTATGACCAACAAATACCAATTTTCAGACAAATCCGTGAAAAAATGTGGCAAAAATCATCAAATTACCGAATATCGAGAGGTACCGTTATATGGGGGCCATACCAAATCATGGACCCATACATGCAATGTTTCGCCACCGGAGCTGGAAACCATTATGACCAACAAATACCAATTTTTAGGCAAATCCGTGAAAAAATGTGGCAAAAAAAAACTCAAATACCGAATATCGGGATGTACCTTTATATGGGGGCTATACCGCAACGTGGACCTATACATGCAATGTTTTGCCACACGCTCAGGGATCCGTTATGACATACAAATACCAATTTTCAGACAAATCCCTGAAAAAATGTGGCATAAATCATCAAATTACCGAATATCGGGAGGTACAGTTATATGGGGACTATACCAGAACGGGCACTGATATATCTCATTTTCAATACCAACCATCCTAGACACAATGCAAATTGTTCTGCTAAATTTTGGCGGACATCGTTAAATCGACTTAGAATTTTATGCTGATTATTCGTCTACGACGAATATTTAAGGATGTTACAAACGGAATGACAAAGTTAATATACCCTCCTTTCCTAGGTGGAGGGTATGACTAGAAAAGCATGGCTATTGCCAAAATATTCCAAATTCTATACCGGCCACCATATAATAAATGACTGCGTACAAGCCATTGCACAGTGGTCGAGGTCGTATGGGAACAGCGGCCAAAAATACTTTCAGTGCAAATATCAATATGAATCTTTGGTTATGGTACCTTGATGGGATAAAAATAAAAAATATGACAAAATGGATACGGTCGATGCATGTTTTGGCATGGTCCCCTTACAACGTACCTCCCGAATAAGGGTTATTTGCCCAATTCTTGTCACATTTCTACACCAGATTGTTCTGTTATTTGACATTTTACGTTCTAAAGAGTTAAAAAATAATCTTACTAAAAATTATTTGGAACGGCCCGCCTTCAGGTAGAGTCCCCCCGTAAAGGTACCTCCAAAAATATAAGTATTTTTTGTACAAATCAATTCCAAATTTCATTATTTTTTTGTAAACAAAATAAACTTTTTTTAAACAAAATAAACAATTCAATATAAAATTAAATCAAGGTTACTAATCGATATTTATAAATTTCAGTATTATTCAAGTAAATCAAATGCAGGTTTTAATAATATAGATTTGCCATTGTTTGGTAACGACCGCTGTCCAGTCATAAAAATGGTCAGAGCTCAAAAGAAAACGGTTAATAAGATCTGATTTTTTTTTTTTAAACACGAGAATTTTTTCGGGTATGATTTAGTTTAAACTTTTTATATCTTTGTTTCTATACTCCACGGCGACCGCCTATAGTTCTCCAATCGATAAAATGACAAATATATAATGTCGGTGCATGTATTAAAATTTTATGAGCTGCGGGTGGAAGATAGTGCCATGGATATCTATTTGTTAACTCTTTAGCAGTTTCCAGTGCAAGGGCCTTAAATTTTTCGACATTAATATTATATCCAGAAGACAATGCTTGCAACATTATTGAACACCCCTCAATTACATCCTTATCAATCCCAAACAACAAAAACATATTCTATGTCACTAACACCATAGAACTGGCAAAATTGCAGCGAAGTCACTTCAGTATTTTGGGCATAACATACACATCTGACAAAATCTGAAAGTTAAATTAGCACTTTTAGAATCATAGGACAATTACTAATGGCGTGAAAAAATCACATTGGAGGATTCAGGGGGAAAAAAATTGAAACTTTAACTGAAATCCAATTTTTATTTTCAAAATTAATCTTAAAGGCAACTCAGAACACTCGCATCGTCTATATTATGCACAACTATTAAAACACAAATTACTTCACTAAAAATAAGTCAATACCTAGCTTTTTAATAATTATGCCAAGATTTGTCATTTTTTAAAATGTATTTAATTTTGTAATACTCTTGTATTTTTACTCCACTTTTTCACTGATCCCACTGAAAAAACAACTGACTACATTTTCTCTTTTTGATGCTATTCTCGAAGTGGGCCGTTAGAATAAAGCCATGATTATTATGTTTTCTAAAAAGCACTTGTACACATTTGACAATAAATATCTGATATTCATTTTTTGAATTGTGGCCAATGGCAGCGACCACTGTGCAATGGTTTGTTAAAATTTTCTTGCTTCATTAGCTTTCATTTCATTTCTCACTTTTCTGTGGGTATTGTGTTAACATTATCTTGATGGAAACTTCGAGGCAAATACTAAATTGAATTTTGCTCTGGAGCCGAACCCCCACTCCTTTTGGCAACAGCAAACAGTTAAATAATATTATTGGGGAAAGGAATGGACAATTTTCGATTTATTTGAGAACTTTCCGAAAAAGTTAGTTGTCTATTTTTTTAAGGCTTGGCAAATCGTAATTTTTACAAAAAAAATATTTTCTCTTTGTTGGAGCAAAAAAAGCATTCAAACTTTCTGTTAGTTAATGATGTTGAAAATTGCTTTAGAATCTCTTTTATTGCCACAACTTGAGTGGCACCATGTACCATTTTTGTCGGAGTATATCTAAATGCTGTCTAATTTTCGGTATAGCATCCGACATTTCTTTACTTGTGGTATCGCTTTTTGTGTTGTTTGGAGGTTTTTGTACTTGCTTTTGTTATTATGTAATTTTTTTTATTGTTGCTTGTTGTCTATCATCTTTGTAGACAACTCCTTAACCACGTTCTGACCATTTACATAACACCAACAATACTTGAAATGCATGGTTATTGTTCATTTACTGGTAGTTGGAGAATAGTTACAAGCAGGAACAAAAAAATTCGGCCGGGCCGAACTTTGAATACCCTCCACCATTTGGAACGAATTTGGAAATTTTCCAAAAATAAAATCCCTAAAAAATTCTGCTAAAATTTTAAAAATAACGAATATAGCCGTTATATAGGGTTCTACACGACGTGGACCTACATAGGCTTTGTTTGCCATTAGCCATTGCCATATTCAAATTCGAAACTTGAAATAAACGGTGAATAATGTAGCTAAAATCATCAAAATATCGTATATAGGGAGGTAGCGTTACATCGGAGCTGTGCGAAGACCTGGACCAGCATAGACAATTTTCAGTCAGTGGCTATAACATCCCTTACTAACGTCAAATACGATGTCTCAAACAATTTCGGTGGATATTGTACCTAAACTCGTCAAAATACCGAATATAGGGAAGTACTGATATATGGGGCCTATACGAAGACCTGGACCTGCATAGGCAATTTTCTGTCACAGACTGTAGTTCCCATTACGAACTCTAAATACGTAATTTGAATAATGAACAATGACGATACAATCATCAAAATACCGAATGTCGGGAGGTGCAGTTATATGGGGGCTATACGAAGACGTGGACCTGCACAAACAATTTTCTATCTTAGGCTGTAGTATCCATTATGAACTTCAAATAACAAATTTGAAAAAATTCCGGTGAAGAGAGTCGCTAAAATCATCAAAATCCCGAATATCGGGAAGACCTTTTGAAATGTCCAAAGTCTGCGGCCAAAATATTTGCGTGCCCAAGGCTTTAATACACCCCCAGAATGTTTTCGCGATAATATTCGGTATTTATTCTGATGCCACTGTCGATTAATACGAGCGGAGAGCAATCATCGGCTGTTATGGCTGCCCACAACATTATCATGGCCGGTGCTTGAGTTCTGGTGGCCGACCGAAAGTGCAGATTTTCAATTTTCAGCTGACCTCTATGTCAAGTAAACACGATCATTTTGTTTATTTACAAACTGCTGGACAACGAATGTTTCCTCATCGGAGAAAACCAAATTCGGCACTTCACCACTTTCGGCCAAGGTTGCTTCCTTTTAGCTCTTTTGAGTCTATTTTCTTTCTGTTGCAGTGTAAGTTATTGCACTTTTTGGAATTTCAATGTTTTTACCCCGAGCTCATTTGCGATATGTTCAGCTCACGAGCCATTTTTCGGTCACTGGACTTTTTGTTGACGAGATAGCGGGCATTCTAGTGCTAGTGCCAATGTAGTAAGTATATTGAATCACGCCTATATCAAGGATCGGTCAGTGGAGACAATCCTACACAAAGTTGTCAAGTTCCTTGAGAACACTCTGGAAAAAACCAACTTTTCATTGATAGCTTTCTTTATGTAGAGGATGATTTTGACAATGAGAAGCTGGAATAACCACAGTGTAGAGAATCGTGTACTTTCTATAAACCCTGGCTCTCAAGAGCACTGCCCAATCTGCGTTGAATATGATGCTTAACATTCAGCCACCGGACATTTTAGCTCAATTGACTGTGCTGTGACTACGGGAAGCTGGAGGATGACATTTTTCGCGATTTTGGTCATGCACGAATCCTGGACATAACAATAAATCGGAATATTCTAGGTGAATATAATACAATGAATATATATGTCAAACGGCCCGCATTAAATTGACTGCAAGAAAGCACTGACTGACATTCGTAATTGCATTAAAGATATACCAATATAGCGGGGAATGAAGTGGCTGGTGAATTAGCTCGGGCGGATCTCAATCGATGAGACTGTTAAACCAGCAATAAGCTATTATGTCAGCAATTTCAAAAAAAAATGTTCATGGAAGAAGCTGGAAAATGATGCCGTTGCAGGGTATTTAAGGCCCAATGTCTGATAATCTTGAGGAGAAGAAGCAGCTCCCTTCTATCACTTAGGAGGTCTGATCTAAGAATAGTGGTGAGCAAACTGGGTGGTCACTGCAGCATCAAATATCTGACCTCAAGGTCGGACAAGAGCATTCCTGACTATTGTAGACTTTGTGAAAATGGTAAACACGGTTGAACATCTACTTTGGAGATGTTCCATGTCATCCAAAAAGAGATAACAACTATTTCGCAAGAGGGAGATAGTCTATCTAACATTCTTCTAAGGATGTTACCCTCTGGAAGAGAATTGTTCATATAGGTCCACAATATCGTATAGCCCCTATACATCGGTACCCTCCGATATTCGACATTTTAATGATTTTAGCCACAGTTTTTTACGAAATTGTGTGAAAATAAACACAAGGAGTTCCTTTGGAGTTCTTTACCCCCTGTGAGAGAATTTTTATTGAGGCCTACGATATTGTATAACCCCCTTTACAACGGTACCCCCCATATTCGGTATTTTGATTATTGTAGTCAAAATTTTCAATAAAATTGTCTGAACATCCACAAAGGGATTTCGTTCTGAGCACATCATCACCTGGAAGATTATTGTCTATATAGGTCCACGATATCGTTTGTCCCCAAAATAACGGTACCTTTCATATTCGGTATTTTAATCATTTTAGCAACATTTTTCAATGGAATTGCCATACTAGAAGTTCTTTCCAAGCACTTTTCTCCCTGGAATAGAAATATCTAGCACTTTACTCCCTGGAATAGAAATATCTAGCACTTTACTCCCTGGAATAGAAATATCTATATAGGTTGAAGATATCGTATAGCCCACATTCAATGGTAACGGTATTTTAAAGATTTTAAAAGAATTTTTGGCAAATTTTTTTTGTTTTTGAAAATTTCCAAATTCGTTTCAAATGGTGGAGGGCGAATGTTATTGTTTCGGCCCTGCCGAACTTTTTTACTTATTTGTACTTCATGGGTATTCAAAAGTTTGACACTTTGTAGGGAAGGTACCAAAAAGAATGGACCGATCTTGTGTTAGTAGAAATAATGAGATGTGTGAAATATAAAGAGAACAGGATGCTCATTTCGGATTTCATGATCGTTTTGGTTATTCGAAATGTTGACCCTTTGTAAGGGAGGTACCAGAAGGAATTGACCGATATATTCCATCGTCACACCTTCCATCGTTAACCTTCGGTTAATATAAATATTGTGATGTGTAATTGGAAAACAATTGGACTCTCACATTACATTTTATAAGAGTTACCATTATTTGACATTTTTACCTTTTGTGAGGGAGGTATTTGATGGAGTAGGCCAATATGGTTCATTTTCGCACCTCACCTACATTAATGCAAATTTTAGAATTTGCAAAGTTGAAGCAAAATCGAATTATCCTTCCTCTTCTGTACAGTAAATTATTTTCTTTGAAAATGTTGACATTTTGTGAGGCAGATACCAGAAGGAGTGGACCGATATTGCATATCTCCGTACTCGATATATGTTTGACATTAATATTACGATGTACCAAGTTTGGATCAAATCGGATACTCTCACCAGCCAGACAGACGGACGGACGAACTTCGATGGGTCGACTCCAAATGTCCTGAAACGGATTTGCTCCAAAGAGTCCTAGGTTCTAAAACCGTTATTTCGATGCGGCACGTTTTGGTCTTATGAAATGATATATACCCTCTCTAGCCTTATGTCTGTGGGTATCAAAATATGACTAAACAGCTTAAATACCCTGAATCTTGCGGTACAGTTACATGGGGGCTATATCAAAATACCCATGCCCATTTCAATACACAAAATTCAACGAACCTTAAATTCTCAGCAACGTTTTATCAACCCACTTCATTCTGTTCGGAAGCTGAAGTGATTTGCACAGACAAGTGGTTAAATCGACATAGAATATTATGCTTATCAAGAATATATACATTAAAATACTTATTACCAGCAGCTACAAATGGAATCTTAATATGCCCTCCATAGTATGGTGGAGGGTATAAAAACCATCAGTCAATCTGTCTGAGCTTCGCCAATTATAAGTCAATCGAGATTGTTAAAAGAGGTTCTCCATTCACTACACTCTCTTATGACAGCTCAAATAGTTATTATAAATTCAGCAAACAGAAATGTACTAAATAAAAAACTTATTATGTTGTCATCTAACAATTCTTATGACCTCACATTAAACATACCGAGTAGTTTTTGCTTTAAATATCCCACCTTTGCAAAGAACACATGCTGTTAACTGCTGCCACTTCAGCCGTTAACTCTAACTTGCTTTATGACCTCCTATTCATCATATTAATATCCTCGATGTAGCAACACGAAAAACCAAAAACTGAAGTCTCATAAAACTACTTAACTTCGTCATCAAGTCGTGTAATGGCGAAGGAACACAAAAACTTTCAACACTTTTGCAAGCATCATGGCATGATATTGGCGGCGGAATATAAGAACTAAAAATCTCGTTGCGTTACGTTTTTTTGTGAAGCATCGTAAGTTTTCCAAGTATTCTTTATGGTCTCCTTGTAAGTGTAATATATCTGTTTTTGTAAGATTTCTTATGAGTTCTTTGTCGTTACACGTTTTTTCCTCCCTTCTAAATTCATGCTTTATGTGTCTGCCTTCAATGCAAAGTAAAAACGGGCAATAATAGAAACTATTAAGTCAGCAAAAGTTTGGGTATTTTTTGGAAAGGAACAAAGAAAAGGCATTTCTGATGTCATATTTAGAGGAGCATTTAAAATCCTTAGAAATGTTATGAAGTATTTCGCAAATACAAGGTGGCGCAAAAGTAATCCTGTTATCAGAAAATGCTATAATTTTTAAGATTGGCCCACGTGCGAAATACACGTTAATAAACAATGCTACGCTACACTGCTCCAGAACGCGGAATATTGATGACTACTTATTTGGCCAAAAATCGGTCGGTGACTTTGGCACAAGGTGAATTTCGTCGCAGATTTCCTGGGCGTCAAACACCTACCGGTGAAACACTGCGACGTTTAGCCGCTCGCCTCAAAGAGACTGGCACAACGATAGATGCCGCAAGGCGTGGCAGACCCCGGAGTATCGCTACTGCATAGAATATTGCAGCCATAGCCGAGGATGTCATGGAAGCGCCACCCACATCGACCAGATGACGTTCCACCCAAATGGGTAACAGTCAAAGGTCATTACAGCGAATTTTGGTACAAGACATAAAAATGTTTCCGTACAAAGGCCAGATGGTAAATCCGCTGATAGCTGCTGACCGCCAATCGCATCTAACATACGCTCAAGCCATCCTTAATCACAACCAAAAAGAAGATGATTTTCCATCAAAAATAATCATGAGTGATTAGGCCCATTTCCATCTTAGCGTGTACGTAAATAAGCTAAATTTACGTCTCTGGGTCACTGAAAATCCGCGTGTAACCCACGAAGAGCCATTACACCCGCTCAATGTTACTGTATGGTATGCTGTTTTCGCTGGAGGAGACATCGGACCTTTTTTGTTCGAAGACGCTACAAAGCAATGTTCAAAGACTTCTTTTTGCCGCAACTTGACGATTTGGGATTGGAAAACATGTGGTTCCATCTGGACGGTGTAGCGGCACACACTGCACTTGCCACAATCGATATGCTGACGCATAATCTACAGTTTTGGCAATTTGCACTATCCAGCAAGATCGCGTGACATGACAGCTCCAGACTTCTTTTTGTGGGGCTTTTTGAAGTCGCAGTTTTTGTCAACAAGCCTCAGACTCTTTCAGATTTTAGAGACAATATCGGTCAAGAATGTGAGGACTTATTGCCGGAAGTTTTAGCCAAGAGGATGAAAAATTACATGTCAAATGACAATAAACTGTGGCGTCGGCCATTTACATGACATCATATTCTCGACTTTTAGACCCCAGGTCTCTTTGGACCAAATCCGTTTCAGGATATTTGGAGTCGATCTAGCGATGTCAGCCCGTCCGTCCCTCTGTCTGTCTATCTGGTTGGTGCGCAAGATAACTCTCGAAAGGAGTATCCGATTCGACCCAAACTTGGTAGAGCGTAATATTATTGTCAAACTTAGATCGGGTCCGGAGATGGGCAATATCAGTCCACTCCTTCTGCTACCTTCCCCACAAAAAGAAAATAATTTACTGCATAGAAAGAGAAAGGATAATCTGATTTTGCTCCATCTTTGCAAATTTTAATACTTGCAACATTGCTAGGTCAGGTGCGAAAATGGACAATATCGGTCCAACCCAATCAAGTACCTCCCCCAGAATGGGTCAAATTTTTCCATGATTGACCCACAAAGGGTTAAAGTTTTGAATAACAAAACGATTATTGTTAGTCCGAAATAAGTATCCGGTTCTCTTCATATTTTACACATCCCATTATTTCTACTAACATCAGATATGCTGTGAAGATGGGATATATTGGTCCACTCCTCCTGGTACATCCCCCACAAAGGGTCAAAATTTTGAATACCCCTGAAGCTCCTAAAGCGCGAAATTAACATCCGATCCCATACAGACTAAGCATCCGGCTCTCCTCAAATTTTACACATGTCATCATTTTTACTAACACAAGATCTGCTATGAAAACGGGATATATCACGCACTGTTTCTTCTACATCCCCACAAAGGATTCAATATTTTGAAAAACAAAACGCTCATACAATGCGAAAAAAGCATCCACCTCTATACAAATTTCACACATGGAAACATTTGTGCTAACGCAAGATCTGTTGTGAAGATGATATATACAGGGTGAGATAAAAGGACTGCAACAAAGTCAAACGCCATAATTTTTACATTTTTTTTAAATTTTATTGAATGAAAGCCAAAAATGTCGGATACAGCATCGAATTTTCGAATAAGTTTAGATTTGTTCGAATTGGTCACGTTTGGCACAAATTATGGCCTTCAAACGGCCAATGAAACCGTCATATGGTGCCCAAATGTTGCTCTGCGGTATTTTGGCCCATTCCTGGCGAAGCACTTGCTTGAGGTGATCGACACTTTGGTATTTTTAAGTACCAATCTTGCTTTCCAAAATACTCCAGACACAATAATATAACGGATTGATATCCGGAGATTTTGGTGAATATTATGCGCTGGAAATGAAGCGAGGAACCTCATTTTGTAACCATTCTTGGGTGGTGCTGAGTCCTGTTGAAATGTCTAAGTTCTGCGGCCAAAATGTTTGCGTGCCCAAAGCTTTAATACACATCCATAATATTCGCGATAACATTCGGCATTTATTCTGATGCCACGGTCGATTGATACGAGCGGAGAGCGACCATCGGCTGTTATGGTGGCCCACATCATCACCATTTCGGTGCTTGAGTTCTGTTGGTCAACCGAATGTGCACATTTGCAGCTGACCTCTTTGGCAAGTAAACACGACAATTTTGTTTGTTTGCAAACTGCTGGACAACGAATGTTTTCTCATCGGAGAAAACCAACCAAAACCACTTTCGGCCAAGCGAAGTAACTCTTTAGCTCTATTTTCTTTCTGTTGCGCTTTTTTGAATTTCAGTGGCTTTACCCCGAGCTCATTTTTCAATATTTGCTTAATGGAATATTGCGATATGTTCAGCTCACGAGCGATTTTTCGGCTAGTGCGACGCGGGTTTCGATCAATTCACATCTTTATTTTTCGAACCATTTCCGCTGATGTTGCGGTTTTCTTCCGTCCACTGACGTCGGGCTACGCTACCAGTATCACGGTAACGACCGATGATACGAGACACAAAAGATTTATTCACATTGATATGCTGGAGTGCTCTAATGATAGCCACTTGTGGTTTTCCAGCCAAATATAAAGAATTCCATCACGAATAACTTTTTATTTCTGGAAAATTCTCACTACAATGCTTTTGTATGCTTGTAAACAATATGATGATATGTCAATGGAATAATTTTAACAGCTGTCGGACGAGTGGCTTGGAAATGACAGCAGTCTGAAGTTGGTTGCATTTTTCCCATCTCACAGATCAACATAAAATGTTATATTCGTCCGTCTGTGGAAATCACTCTAGCTTCGGAACAAAATGAAGTAGGTTGATAAAATTTTACTTAAATGTATATTATGTCTGCAGCACTTTTGATATGTAGGTCCACGTTTTGGTATAGCGCACATATAACGGCACCTCCCGATATTCGGTATTTTTATGATTTTAGCGACATTATTAACCGGAATTCTTTCAAATTCTGTATTTGAATTTCGTAATGGATTCTACAACATATGGAGGAATATTTTCTATACAGGTACAGGACCCCAAATATCAGTACCTCCCTATATTCGGTATTTGGTAATTTTAGCGACTTTATTCACCGGAATTGTTTCAAATTTGATTTTTGAAGTTCCTAATAGATACTACAGCCTATGACAGAAAATGGTCTGTGCAGGTTCTCGCCTTCGTATAGCTCCCATATAACGGCACCTCCCGATGTTCGATATTTTGATGATTTTAGCGACATTATTTACCGGAATTATTTCAAATTTTGTATTTGAAATTCGTAATGGATACTACAGTCTTCGCTAGAAAATTGTCTGTGCAGACTTATGACAAATGTTGCGTATGCAGGTCCACGTCATCGTATAGACCCTAATATACGGCTACATTCGGTATTTTTAAGATTTTAATAAAATTTTTAATCGATTTTAATTTTTTGAAAATTGGCAAATTTTTACCAAATGGTGAAGCGTATTCAAAGTTCGGCTCGGCCGAACTTACAGCTTTTTAAATGTTTTTTTAGATAAAATTGAATTTTGGTTTTTAGGTTCTAAGTTTTTAAAAAGTGAATAAAGTGCCTAATTTAAAAGAAAACAACTTTCTTATATTCTTCATTTTTAAAAAAGTTACAGGGCATTCATTCTCCTTGTAATTTCAGTTGCTTTAGTTTTGGCCACCAGTGTATATTATTGATCAGCATAAAATTCTATGTCGATTTAGCGATGTCCGTCCGTCTGTCCGTTTGTGGAAATCACTCAAGCTTCCAAACGAATTGAAGTAGATTGTGCAGCAGCCAACTAGAAGTTGCCGTGTCTACGTTCAGAGCCATTAACCCGTCTTCCTAAAAGCAGCACTAAAACAAGTGTATGCATTGGAAGCAATGTAGTTGTTGTGGACAAAAAATCCATCACTACAAAAACAAAAACTTTGCTGTGAAAAAGATCTGCCAATAGAACTTGAGTCGAACCTGGAGAGTTTCTAGTGTATAATTCGCATATGCTAATTTGCAATAAGTTCGAAATATATACTACTTTCCAGAGAACGGCCCTTGTAAGCCATCATCCACACCAAATATGGCTGATGAGCCGCTTAACCAACGGCGAAACGCGTCGCGTAGTGGTGAGTGTGAGTGAGATAGTGTCTATCTGGCTTTCCTTTTCACTGCAAATTTCAGATCATTAAGCTCGTCTCGAAAGAGAAATCAAACACGTAGATTGATAAAATTTTACTCAAATATATATTATGTCTGCAGGACTTTTGGTATTGAAAATGGGCCATGTAGGACCACGTTTCGGTATAGCCCCCATATAATGGCACCTCCCGATATGTGGTATTTTGGTGATTTAAGCGACTTTATTCACCGAAATTGTTTCAAATTTAGAATTTTAAGTTCGTAATAGATACTACAGCCAATGACAGAAAATTTTCTGTGCAGGTAAATGTCTTCGTATAGCCCCCATATAACGGTACCTCCCGATCGGCATTTTGATGAATTTAGCGACATTATTCACCGGAATCGTTTCAAATTTGGATATTAAAGTTCGTACTAAATACTACAGCTTATTACAGATAATTCTACTTGCAGGTCCACGTCTTATAGGGCTGCAACTCCCTTTATTCGGTATTTTGATGATTTTAGCGGCATATTTCACGATTTTTTTATGTTCCGTTGAATATTATAATGGCTTATGACAAAACTTGCCTACGCAGGTCCACGTCTTCATATAGACCCCGATATAACGGCATATTCGGTATTTTTAGGATTTTAACAGAATTTTTAACGGCTACAGAGGGTATATATCATCTGATACGGTCAAAGTTGAAATAATGGTTTTAGACCCTAGGTCTCTTTGAACCAAATCCGTTTCAGAACATTTGATGTGATGTAAGAGTCCGATTGTCTTTAAATTTCACACATCCCAATATTTTTATCAACCCAAGGTCTGGTATTATAATGGAATATATCGGTCCACTCCTTCTGGTATCTCCCCCACAAATAGTCGAAATCTTCAAAAAAATATATATATTCTTTGCACAGAAAGAGAAACGATAATCCGATTTTGCTCCAAATTTGCAAATCCTAATATTTGCATCAGTTATAGTAGTAAGGCTAAAATTTCAAAAATAATGCGTTAACCTTGTACTAGATCCAACCCTTTTAGATTACCAATTCCATTACATATTCATCGACTAAATCCTCTTGAAAGAGGTTTATGCACTAATGTCATAATTCAATAACTTTTCGAAATTTTCAATTGTCTACTTTGTGATTTCATGGCATAAAAGAATGGAATCTATTTTAAATCATAGGGTGTTGATTGGTGTAATAACTCATTGTATTGCAGACATCCTGGAAACTATAAATGTTTCCTATTTCCACAAAATATCCCTTTCTGGCAATGAGGCAGAAATATTTATTAAATAAACTTTACTGATTGAGTTCGTTTTCAATAGAAATGAAATGAAGTGGAATTTGTTCTATTAAATCATTTTGAACAATAAACCCTTATGTACATAGGTATGTCTGTACGTTTTTGCCAAAAGAGCAAATATTTAAGCAATCACAAATTCCATTTAAACAATATTCTCTTTTCCCAAATTGTCTGTGTGCTAAATTTATTCCTTTTTACAGATCATAAACCAGACCATTTAACTTTTCTATTTTTAAGTTATGATGTTAAGATGGGGGTGTGGTTGTGGTGGAGGTTGAAGGGGAGGAGTTGGAGCAAATGGCATTAGGTCATAACTTGACAAATATAAAACAAATTACAAACCAGAAAATATGGCATTGTTGAAATACAACTTACCTTTGGTTGGGCAAATGAAATATTTTATGGTTATTTATTTCTCCCATTGGAAGGATTAATTTGTCCGTTT
Organism: Musca domestica; assembly: GCF_030504385.1. NCBI lineage: Eukaryota > Metazoa > Arthropoda > Insecta > Diptera > Muscidae > Musca > Musca domestica. The sequence goes on along the minus strand of NW_026712383.1, from coordinate 11,583,796 downwards.
GCCTTGAGGCTTAACACACCTAAGAGATTTAAGAAATACATAAAAGTAACCGATGAAAGGCAAATAAATTTTGTATTTTGTCTGTGAATCTCAAAATTGGGGTTGATATTTAAATATTTATATGTTTCATATTTATTTATATTTATTCTATTGAGGAAGCTTTAAGTCAGAAACGGATTTATGCAAAATTCAACAGTGTTTTTGTTTGAGGCAAAGTAGACGACAGTAGACAAAATAGTTGGGGGAGCATTACGAATAATTATATTGAAAATTCGATGAAATATTCGAAATATCTATAGGCGATTTTAATGTTTATATCGCAAATTAACTTAAAAAAGGGAACCTTTTTTCAACAATTTTTTTAAAATTTTCAAATTAAGATTCTTTGGGATCCTGTTATTATATGTATACAGTATTATGGGCACAATTGCAGATAACTATGTCCGTAGGGATCACAGCAAGTCAAAGTACTTTAGGAATTTAACGTTAAACTATAAAGCCTTGTTTTATGTGAGTTTATGAAAAATACTCCTTTAAAAGCTGACATCAAAAACATAAATGGTATTAATCAAATTTCACTATAAGTCACGGAAGGAAGAAAATTGCTATTTCCATTTCAAGGAAATATTTGCATCAATGTTGCCCAAACTAGTTAAAAAGTATCAGTCGGTGTTGCCGACAGATGTATAACCTCAGCCAATGTTTGACTATTTAAATATATTTTGACTTCTGTTATAATTATTTAAATTATTAACTCTCTATGGTGTATGTTCTGAAGGAATGGGTCAATTTTGTTCATTTCGTATCGGGTCTAAATAAATATAATATAAATATTGCGACGTGCCACGTTTGGATGTGGTGTCCGTTGGAATTGCAATTTTCGAATTTCGAAAAAAGGAAAGTTGTGCTGAATTGTGCTAGGTTTGTGCTCAATTGTGCCGAAATTTTTTTTTCGAAGTTTGAAAAAATTTCTGAGGTATTCGAAAAAAGATTTTTTTTTCGAAAAAATCTGAGAGAATTGCAATTTTTGAATTTCGAAAAAATTAAAGTTGTGCCGAGTAGTACCCGGTTTGTGGCGTTAAATTTTTTTCCATATCTCTTACCAATTTCGAAAGTATGTCAGAATTGCAATTTTCGAATTTCGAAAAAAATAAAGTTGTGCTGGGTAGTGCTAGATTTGTGCTAACTTGTGCCGTTTATTTTTTCTCAATACCTTTAACCGTTTTCAAGAAATGGCAATGTAAAAATTCAAATATCGAGATGTTCTGATTTGTGCTAAAATCAGCACAACTTTTAGTTTTTCGATATCTTGTTTCTAAATATGCAATTTTGATTTTTACGATTTTAACGAGTAACGAGTAGAGATACAAATTTCCAATGTATGGACGAAAAATTGTGCTAGGTGAGCACAATTTAGCACAACTTGCAGATTTCAAAAATTCCACATATTACAAAAATTTAATATTTTTTTAATTTTAGCGAGTAACGAGTAAAGGTGGAAATTCGTTCAGCACAACTTTAATTTTTTCGAAATTCAAAAATTGCAATTCTCTCAGATTTTTTCGAAAAAAAATCTTTTTTCGAACATCTCAGAAATTTTTTCAAATTTCGAAAAAAAATCGAGCACAAACCTAGCACAATTCAGCACAACTTTCCTTTTTTCGAAATTCAAAAATTGCCATTCCAACGGACACCACATCACGTCTGGACTATATCGAGTACTTCCTTCCATTAATATGAGATATGTGATAATTTTTTAGAAAATGTGCGTGAGATGAGAATGTGAGTCAACCGAAATATTCCCTTTTCACGCTTCATCTAATGCAGACATAAATACTGGTGTGGGCAAAATTTCAAGAAAATGGAACATTTAAATCCTATTTTATATTCATATTCATTTCAGGTTTCTAGTTGAGAGAAATATCTAGATACAGCACGTTGTAAGGAATCGCTGACTTGTTTCGCATGTTATGACAGATAAAAGTATTGAAAGTTGGTGCCGTGACATAACCCCCAGAGACATAACCCCCATTTTTTTTTTGGGGCTTAAGTCCGTTTCATAGCGCGGACATAACCCCCAATTTGACTGGGGGCTATGTCCGACGTAGTTGGCGGACATAATCCCCAATGGGGGTTATGACCGATTTTATTTTTAGCATTAAACGTTATAGAAAGGTAAGAGAATGTAAATAATTTTATTATTTTTCAACAAAAAATGAATATTTTAATGAAACAAAAACTAGATTTCATTAGATAATAAATTTATATATAATTTTGTTAAATATAGAACTCTTCCACATGACCAACTACTTGTTTACAAAATGGACATAATGTGAGTGTGTCGTTATTAAGATTTCTTTTATTAATTTCATCAAAACATGCCCGACAAATTTTTCCATGCTTGCATGGTTTAAGAATTATGTTCTTTTTATTTGTAAAGCAAACTTCACACAAAAGTCCATCTGCAATTTTTTCGTCCTCTTCTTCGGATTCTGATGCTTCCGAGTCCAAGTTAATGGAAATATTTTCGTTATCACGCATTATGTTGTTGCTTTTATTTGTCATACTTTGTAAAAAAATTTTAAGAGTAATTTCGCCCAAATCATACTTCGAAACTAATTCATTTATTAAATCATGTCGGTCCCTATTCCTCTTTTTTGGCCTTTCAAAAACTTCATAAAATCCATCCAGGGTTTGCGATAATTCATTAAACTGTCGACTTTCATCATGTTTCAAAACTTTGAAAAACTCCCAGAAGTTTCCATGTGTTGGAATTCGCGTCGATAAGTAGCTATTATACCCTTCTAATGCACTTGTCGTTCTAATATGCTCCTTGTAAAGGGACATATTTTTGGGAGTTTCCTATCAAAATAAAATGTTGTATATTAATGTTTATGGAATTATTTTATTTATTTTTAATATACCTTTTTTAACCACTGTACCTCAAAATATTAAAAAGAGGTTCAAATACATTTTCATTTGCTGTAGCAAACAAGGGGTTAGCATATGCTTCCATTTTACAAATATTAAAGGCTTCTTCAATTACAACATCTTTCAGAAGTGGCAAAACGAGAATTTTTTTAAAAATTCGCTTTGCCTCTGTTGATGTTTGCATAAATCTTGAGAGTTGTTTTATTTTAGAAGCCTTTCTTCTTACAGCTTGACAAAAATGAAACCAACAGCCCTTAATTTTTGTATGTGGAAAAACAGAAAGGATGGCATTCCTCATAGATTTCTCGAAATCGGTAGTAAAGCTTTTGGCATCAAATTTGAAAATATTTGAATCAATATATTGCAGCACGTGTTCATATGCTTTTGTTTCTTATTTGACATAAGAACAAAAGCAAAAGGGAAAGTCTGTAAATATTTAAATAATAATACAATATATTTATACGTTCCAATTTCAAATTTATAATTGTTGCTATAAGTAAACAAAACGACGGCGCCGCATCGAAATTTTTTCATAGGAAAACTGTTAAAATTATTGTTATGAAAATTTTTTCATAACATATCTGCATTTTAAAATTGTAAACGAAGCGCCGCAGGCGAAAAATTTTTCATAAAAAATCGCGCGATTTTTTATGAATAATTTTTCATAGGAAAACTGTTAAAATTATTGTTATGAGAATTTTTCATAACATATCTACATTCTTAAATTGTAAAAATTATTCACTTAGCTTTTGTTTATACACTTTACTTACGTGTCTATCCTGGGCAATATGTATTATTAGTAGCTGTTTGTATCCGCATGCTGGAACTACCGCAAATGTTGCATCCATTAAGTAATGTCGATCATCGCAGTTAATATTATCACTTATCAATTTAGTCATAGGAATTGACAAAAAGAGCATGTATGAAAAATCGTCTTCTGTCACAGTTGTTTGATAAAATTTTTCTTTATTATTACTCGCACACATTCCGAATTCATTAAGTATGGTAGGATTTTTAAATAATTTTATGAAGTCTTGTGGGCTTTGAGGTACCCTTGGCATTTTTTCACACTTAATCCTACGTAAGTGGCGCTGCATTTTACTAAAAACCAGCGATTTTGCAGTAGCGTTGTTCTGGCATACATTATTGAATACCTCTCTAACTCTGTTAGTTTGCAAAGATGGTTGAGCAACTTCAGTTTTGATTTTATTTTTTAAAACAAGTTGTTTTTTATGTTCCTCCTGATCTCCGTGTTCCAGATGAACTTCTTTGCCAGTTCGCACAGTGCATTTTCCATTTACTTCAGAGATTAAGATTGAAGCTTTACACTTACTTTGATAGCATTCATGTCTTTTAATATTTTCACTTGTCTTTTTATTAAAATACTTAGATTTGAACGCAAAAATCTGCTTTTCGTTTTTTAAATACACTAAAACGCTACCTTTACGCGCACCCGTAATGCATTCAAAGTCCATTTCTGTATTCATGTTATCTCGTCAACGACTAAATAATTGTGATAAAAAACGTAAATAATACTCGAAATCTATTTCTTTCATGCAGAATTATAACGGTAAATTGTTAAATTATGAATAAACTAATATTTTGTGAAATATTGAAAAAGACAAATTTTGGGGGTTATGTCCGTTTTTCAGCGCGGACTTAACCCCCAAAATTATGGGGCTTATGTCCGTATATTTTTTGGGGATTAAGTCCGTCCCATACGTCGGACATATTCCCCAGTCAAATTGGGGATTATGTCCGCGCTATGAAACGGACTTAAACCCCCAAAAAAAAAGGGGGGTTATGTCTCTGGGGGCTATGTCCGGGCACCTTGAAAGTTGTGAAATTTTGTGGGAGTGGTACCAGAAGGGTTTCGCAGATATATATTATCTTTGCAGCAGATCTTATGTTAGCAATTATGTTTGTATGTGTGAAATTTGAAGAGAGTTGGAGTTTATTTCGCTTTCTTTGAGGGTTTTTTTCAAAATCTTGAATCCTATCACTACCATTTTTACATATAATAGATTTTGTGTTTATGGAAAAAATCAGATGTACCAAGACTGAATAGAATCGGATATTAATTTCGCGTTTTATGAGTCTCACGGATATTCAAAATTTTGACCCGTTTTGGGGGAGGTACCAGAAGGAGTTCACCGATATATTCTGTTATTTCGTTGAGGCTCGTTTTGGCTGTATTAAATGAGCCATATGGCTGAGGGTATCAAAAGCGCAAAAATATTTCCGAGTTTAATATCTTCAGCTTAAAGAGGGTACATATCATTTGATGCGGCCAGATTTCGGAAGAAGAAAAGCACCGTCAGTTCCGCATATAAACAAGCAAAATTGTAGCATTTGGGGCACAGAAAACCAAGCATATCTTAAAAAGCCGATGCACCCAAAAAGATTCACTGTTTAGAGCGGATTTGGGTCCTGAGGCATAATTGTGCCGTTGCGTTATCGGGTCATGTTGAACGAATTTTTGTTCACTAAAATTTAAGAAGACCAAAGCCGATTTTCGATTTTCAAAAAAATAAAAAAAGGAAAGACCTAAAGTTGGGTGGGACCGACTGTATGATACCCTACAACACTATTATACCCTACACCAAATAACATTGCTGTATAGTGCATGATATGACTATAAATATACTAGACCGAGTTTCACCAAATGAAAAAAAAAAAATTCGGTTGAATATGAAAAAATCTATTCTATTTCGGCTGATATTACATATGGTGAACAATAACCGTAAAATCGGTGGAAGATATATATCGAAGCTACAAAGAAATCTTAACCGATCTCGATAAAATTTATCAAATATCATTGTTGTGGAGTGCATATTACGCATGTTAGGGAATTGAAACCCCAAATCGGATGAAACATATATATGGGAGCTATAGCTATGTCTGAACCGATTTTCTCCAAATTTGATATATTTGTTTCTAGACAAAATTCGGTAGGATGTGACAAAATTCAAGTCATTTGGACTGATATTGGCCACTTGACGATTCACTTTAAGTTAAACTCTAAAAATGTTCCATCTTTGTGGGAGAAGTACAAATATATGTAGCCAATATTGTATTTGTGCATATGAACTATGTTTGATTCAAATACTACAATGAAGGAACTTATACGACATCAGGTACGCCCAACGTTTTATATCTAACTAAAAAAAATACGATTATTAGGGAGATACCAGAAAGTGTGGACCAATATGTTTTATCTTTATACCTGCTCTAGTTAAGAACAAACAAGTAAGAAAGGTATAAAGTTCGCCCGCCTGATTTTTATACCCTCCACAATTCGGAAAATAACTCATGTAAAACAAGTAAGCAAAGGCTATAGTCGTGCGCGCCGACTATGAGATACCCTACAATACTGCAATATGTATGTCCACGTTCATTTTGGAAGATTTCGTTTTTGAAATACTGTCATAGAGCCCTGCCCAGATGTTACCCTTATTTACGCACTCCGTCACGTTTTATGTATCCAAAATAAATTCAACGAAATTTGTGGTTCATTTTACAGCTAAATATGAAGGGCTCACAGCTATACCGAACTAAGTCATAAAAACTTAATTCGAAGATATTTAGAGGTAAAGTAAATGCACTGCCATTAATTTCTGGAAGGAATATTGTAGTCTACCAAAAGAAAATGTAAAAGTCTATATTAAAAATTAACTAATGATATTAATTTAAAATAAAAATAATTTAAATATATTACTAAAAATTATTCAAAAACAAAAAAATCTACTTTGGTTCATTATTACTCTGAATAAAATTTCAAGGTTTCACAGCTAAAGCGAACCAATTCAAAAAAATAAAATAAAGTGGTCGTTATATGACTAAATATAGTTGACTTTAGCGATTAATTTCCCACTAGGTTTGGAGTTTTATTTTAAGTCATGTCTTGCTTTGGCGGCTGGCAGCTGCGGGTGCTTTTATTGTAATTGACAATCATTGTGATTTTTAGGAAAATAAAATAAATTCATTTAAAAAAAAATAAATTAATGTTAACAAGGGCAAAGGAATATTTAAGGTTTCAACTATGGTAGAAATAAGAAGGTAAAGTCATGCAATTATATGTTTACATTTTTATACCCTCCACCATAGTATGGAGGGTATATCACGTTTGTAATTCCGTTTGTAACAAGTAGACATATACATTTTAGAACCCATAATGTATATGAATTCTTGATCAGCATAAAATTGTATGTCGATTTAGCGAGGTACGTCCGTCTATTCGTCTGTGGAAATCACTCTGGCATCCAAACGAAATGAAGTAAGTTGATAAAAATTTACTCAAATGTGTATTTTGTCTGCAGGACTTTTGGTATTGAAAATGGGCCATGTAGGTCCACGTCTTCGTATAGCCCCCATATAACGGTACCTCCCGATATGCGGTATTTTGATGATTTTAGCGACATTATTTACCGGAACTATTTCAAATTTAGTATTTGAAGTTCGTAATGAATACTACAGCCTATAACAGAAAATTACGTGTGCAGGTCCACGTCTTCGTATAGCCCCTAATATACATACATTCGTCTACATTCGGTATTTTTAAGATTTTAACAGAATTTTTAATGGATTTTAATTTTTTGAAAATTTAACTAATTGAAAATGGACCGGCCGAACTTACAGCTTTTTTACTTGTTTTTTTTTTTTTTTTTCAAAGTTATGCATTTGACAACATCTCATTGTCAAAATGTATATTTATATATTTTACCATGGTTTCAACAAATATTTACACATAAAAAATTTGTCATTTCCGTCTTCACTGACTGGTTCATTTTTGCTTTGAAAAAAGTCGAAAGTCACAGTCGTTGACTTAGGGTTTTTTAACGTTATCTTTGGAACGAAACACTTTTTGACATTGTGCTTCACAGAGTAAACAGAGTTTCCATATACGGGGACATTGGCACTAATTTCGGCATTTTTATTTTTCATGACTTGGTTCGGTATAGCAGTGGTCCTCCATGTAATCCAATGGTCATTCAAAATAGTAGATTTCTTTAACTCTTTTCTCATGTAAAATTCCGTGTCGAGTGGTTTTCATTTGTGATCTGTAGAGCGGAAAATTTAAAATTTTTGGTGTATTTAGGCTTTAATTTTTACCCCAACTCTGCCCCCATGCAACATTTCGTGAAGATCGGACTATAAATGCAACCTGTGGCGTGACCATTCCGAATTGAAGAGAATTGTGAGTGATATATCGGTCCATGTTTTGGTATAGCCGACATATAATAAAAATCACAATTTTTTATTGGCTCAATACGCCTATGGAATACTCTTCCATCTGAAATTCAAGGTATCAACAATGTATCTATATTTAAAATAAAACTAATGAATTATTTTCATAATTTGGAGGCAGTTATCGAAGTGTAAGCATTTTAATCTTTTGTCATTGTTTTTATGTTATTATTGCAATTACTACTTCTAATTCACATTCAAAAATTTCAATTAATGTCTTTTAATTATCGTGTCTTATTTACATAAAATCTTTTATTTTTTTCTACGTTTAAGCGGATATTTGTTTGTAATTATAATTCCTTCACTATAATTTATAAGATGTTAATCTTGTTGTGTAGGAACGAACATAACAATAAATAAATAAATAAATATAACGATACCTCCCGATATTCAGTATTTTTACGATTTTTGCGACATTTTTGCATGGATTAATTTAAAATTTGGTATTTGTAGGTCATAATGGATTCTAACGGTATCTCTCGATATTCGTTATTTTGATGATTTTCGCCACATTTTTCCACGAATTTGTCTAAAAATTGGTATTTATAATCATAATAAGTTCTAGCTCCGGTTGCGAAATATTGTATATATAGGTCCACGTTTTGGTATAGTACCTGCCCATATTCGATATTGTGAAGATTTTTGTCACATTTTCCACGGATTTGTCTAAAAATTGGTATTTGTAGTTCATTATAGTTCTAAACCTGGTGGCAGAACATTGAATATTTAGTTCCACATTTTCCTACATATGAAACACGACTGAGTTCAGATACTTTTATATACAAATGTTTCCTGTACCCTAAGGTGGAGGGTATTAAAAGTTTGGCCCAGCCGAACTTAAAGTGTTTTTACTTGTTTCCTCTTAAAATTATCCGACTATCTAAGTTACAAATGGAATGACAAACATAATATACCCTCCATGTTATGTATGTGGAGGGTATAAAAATATACCGATATAGTAAGTAACAGGCAGATAGATAGACAGGCGGGCTCGACTCCAAATTATACACTTATTTAAAGAATGCTAATTCTCAAATACTTTTGTCGAAGTTATCACTGTCGAAAATACATATTCCGATTCATAATGTGTGCACTTATAAACAAATGTTGTTTTTATAAAAACAACAATAATGGGATCAAGTCTGACCATTTTGCAACAACTGTGTCATAATTTCATGTTGGTATCTTAAAACGTAAATCAGGATATATACCAAAATGAGGAACATCATTACATTTTTTGCGAGAAATTTAACAACCTTCTGAAAATTCAAAATCTAAAATATTTGCAGATTTTAATTAAAAATTCGTATTAAAACCTAAAAATACCGAATATTTATATTTAAACGTGGATCGAAATACTATATATAATACAAAATATCGTAGGAATGTCTATGCAAAATATCAATGTACTATCCTTAAAATTCTATTATGACCGATATACAGACAGGCCGAAGATTATTTCGAAACTTTATGAGGTTTTTGCTTGTTATTTTCACATAACATATAACAACTTAATACAATGAAGTTCTTATTAGTCATAAACACACAGACACGCATAAAAACAACAAGTTTCCCTATAAAATGCCTTCAATTTATCATCCACCCCTCACCCCTAGAGTTATAACTATTCATAGATATATCATATTTCCTCATTTTTATTGCTTAATTGTCACTTTCTTCGTGAAACCTGAGTAGCATTTATAATTGCACTCAGCTGTGCCACCTAATTTTGACGGCCACGTCAGCAAGAAAAAAATAAGTCTTAATTAACCACTTACACCTTGTAATAAGCATTATTTTCATTACAGCTAGCTCTATATGAAAGACGGCACAAGTACTCCCACCTACCACCCCCCAATTCCTATTGGTGGCATTTGATTCAGCCTCATCAAATCAGGTGGCTGCAATACGAGAGCTTTGAATGTCACCTTATCCTGTTAGGTGAATGTCTCGCTCCTTTTCGACCAGACTTGTCTACTCAGCATTCTTTTGTGTCCCGGCAAGATATTTTAATACCTCGTTTCGTGTGATGCTGTTATTGTTTTGTTAGCTGCTTTATTCCTCATTTATTTTTGTTGTACCGGGAACTTTAGTACCTGAGCGTCGGAAAATGATGCTGTCTGTCGTTTACACGCAAGTCTTTTGTCTGTTTTAATGGTGTCGGTTTAGGGTATTCAAGTGCGTCATCATAATTTGGTCATTACCATAATCAACTTAAGGTATTAGTTTTCTTTTTATTGATATTGTTGTTGCTATTGTTGTCTTTTTATACTATAGCAGAATTTTTCTCATAAGGATAGTATAAAAATGCTATTTGTTTGTCCTTCTTTTTTGGCACAGTTTAATTAAAATAAAAGGGTGGATGGATGTAATGCCACTCCTTCAAATTAAATATTTTGGAAGATATACTTTTTAATGTCTAACTTCACCCGTGCACCCAATTCCACTCGTACAAAATTTTATATTTTGAAGGAACAGATATATAGAAGAATTTTCACATAATAATTTATAATTGCTCACAATACGATCCTATGTTCTTAAGCCTGATTCTTATAAAGGGTGAGATAAAAAACTGCAACAAAGACAAACGACATAAGTTCTACATTTTTCAAATTTTATTGAATGAAAGCGAAAGATGTCGGAAATAACATCAAATTTTAGAATATGTTTAGATTTGTGCGATTTGGTCACCTTTGGCACGAATTATAGCCTTCAAACGGCCAATAAAATCGTCACACGCTGCACGAATGTAGCTCTGCGGTATTTTGGCCCTGCGAAGCGCTTGCTTGAGGTGATCGACACTTTGGTATTTCTTAGTGCCAACCTTGCTTTCGAAAATACTCCAGACACAATAGTCCAACGGATTGGTATCCAGAGATTTTGGTGGCCATTGTGGTGATCGACACTTTGGTATTTTTTAGTGCCAACCTTGCTTTCCAAAATACTTCAGACACAATAGTCCAACGGATTGGTATCCCGAGATTTTGGTGGCCATTGTGCGCTGGAAATGAAGCAACGAACCTCATTTTGTAACAATTCTTGGGTAGCGTGTGCTGAGTCCGATGGTGCTGAGTCCTGTTGGAATGTCCAAGGTCTGCGGCCAAAATGATGGCGTTCCCAAGGCTTTAATACACCCTCCACAATATTTTCGCGATAATATTCGGCATTTATTCTGATGCCACGGCCGCTTATTACGAGCGGAGAGCTAGCATCGGCTGTTATGGCGGCCCACTCCATCAACATGGCCGGCGCTTGAGTTCTGTGCACCTTTTCAACTGACCTCTTTGGTAAGTAAACACATCATTTTGTTCGTTTACAAACTGCTGGACAACGAATTTTTCTCATCGGAGAAAACCAAATGCGGCATTTCACCACTTTCGGCCTAGCGAAGTAACTCTTTAGCTCCTTTGAGTCTATTTTTATTCTGTTGCGGTGTAAGTTCTTGCACTTTTTGGAATTTCAATGGCTTTACTCCGAGTTCATTTTTGAATATTTGGCGAATAGTATATTGCGATATATTCAGCTCACGAGCCATTTTTCGGTCACTGCGACGCGTGATTCGATCAAATCACTTCTTTACTTTTCGAACCATTTCTGCTGATGTGGCTGTTTTTTTCCATCCACTTCCTTGACGTCGGGCTTCGCTACCAGTATCACGGTAACGAGCGATGGTACGAGACACAAAATATTTATTCACATTTAAATGCTGGAGTGCTCTAACGATAGCCACTTGTGGTTTTCCAGCAAAATATAAAGAAGTCACACTACCACGCTTGAATTCCATCACGAATAACTTTTTTTCTGGAAAATTCTCACCAAAATGTTTTTGTACGCTTGTAAACAATATAATGAGCTGTCACTGGAATAATTTGAACAGCTGTCGGACGAGTAGCTTAGAAATGACAGCAGTCTGAAGTTGGTTGCATTTTTTCATCTAGGCCTGTATATGGTACCTCATGCACATTTCCAATTTTCCAAAATTATTACATTTTTCATTTAAAGGTGA